>NC_142529.1:16809367-16931867 GCF_964205215.1 Stylophora pistillata
TTAATTTTTCTTATATATTCTGACTTTTATAATCTGTGGTAACCTCTTGAAATAGTGCGAATAAAGAGTTTTAATTCAGTTTTTAGCTTCTTCTACTTTCTTAGTTGCTCGCTCAAACTTTAACAACCGCTCAAACAATCTAGCGTTCGTGTCGTTGGCGTAGCAGTCGACGTCTATGTTAAGCGTAGATTCTATAATTTCAACGAAATTGTGAGAAGTTTTCCCAAAAATATATACTCTATCTTTGCCAGGGCACAACGATGAACATGTGAAACATTTTGAGCTCTCATCGACAAATTTCTTAGTTCAGTGTTTCTCCCGACATGCTAGCTCGATCATCTGCCACATCCACATTTCCGCGTGAAACCTTACGTCATTCAGATCTTCTGGTATTTGATTGGTCTGTTCAATAGACCGCGAATAAACCGCAAGGACAATGAGAAAGGAATGTAGTTCGGTTGTTAGCAGCCGTTCTTTTTGGGGAGCGTTGCGTGACATCCACAAACAACGGCTGCCAGGGAGACTAATATCCCTCCTGCACAAATCTGTCAAATTGATACGAGAAGGCTTTCTTTTGTGCATTTTAAGAGCTACCGACCATTTTTCGGCTACCGTATTTAGTAATAAAGAAGCAAAGCACTGAGAAACAAGTGTTTGACCTTGGTGCACAGACACCGTTTTTCGCGACATTTGCGTTCGTATTGTTTGTGCTTTCTTTCACGTTTGGTAATTTTCCAATATGAGAAAAATACCGTACATGTTGATACGTTAAAGAACCCAGCAATCACAACGACGAAAGAAGAGTGTCCCTCTTTCCAGTTGAAGATGCAAAATAAGGCATCTAGATCGAAGTCCATTTTTCCCCATTCGTACAACGGAGGTGTGGCGAATAACACAAACTAGCCAAGACGACACCACAGTACATCCGAGCAACACTTCTATTGGGGGAGAACTTGATGTAAAAGGCTCGTTTGACAACTTTTATGTATCTTTTCAGGGCAATTAAGCCCATATTTAGAATGGACACCGAAGCCGTAACAAATATTATTGATGCAGAAACTTCACACCATCCCTGGCTAAAATTCCAGGTTCCCCTGTACAAGCTTGCTACCCAAAACGGCATGTTGAGCTTCGCCACAACGATATCACTAAGGGCAAGATTGTGAGTGAAAATGTTGATCATGGTTTGTATCTCGGAGTATTTATTTATAGTATAAACGACCAGCACGTTACCAATTAGGGCAAATCAAAATGGTGATTTTTACTTCCAAAGAAATATCTGCTTTCGAGCGGCCAAGAGGATCCGAGAAAGTTGCCTGAGACGTCGTCGTTTCTAACTCAAACCTTCAAACTGAAGTAAATATTAAGAAATGGTGAAGAAAGTACAATTTGGATTAAAAATTTGTTATGTGGGGTACTTTCGATAGAAAATTTCACTCAATTTAGTATGCAATGGTCTCAAAATGGTAAATCTTAAAAATAGAAAAAACCCTCTGATATCTCTCGTAGAAACAGTGGCTTGCAACAACGATAGCTCGGCCCTACTGCTGTCGGGTGATGGTAAATAAATAAAACCCAACAAATACTTGGTGTCTCTGTTGTTTTTGTTTTTTGGACTGCAACAAATTTTTAGCTGAGTTAGCCTGCCATCGCCCTGGCTTCTCTAGATGGATCCTTTTTAACCTCGGCATTGATAATGTTGATGGCCTTTTTTATGGTCTTCAATAAACATATTCTAAGGTCAAACTCATAAATTCTTTCTATCATTTAAAAAAAATACTTACGAGATATCTCTCTATCTCAAGTTAAAGCCTGTTTAAGACATTTTTCAACTTCTATTGTCTTCCACTTACACCACAATCGTCAAGCTATTGGAGCGGACAGAAAATGATCACTAAAATTTTCGTGTAAGGGCCGTATACATACAATGAGTTATATTGGATTGCAAGAACACATGAACGCCATTATCCTTGAGTTTTTCAATCCCTTTTTCATAATGAGTTATAAGTTATTTCCTAGTCTGAACAGTCGGTTTAGAAGCTCCAAGTCAGAATGGAGAAAAACACGATTCACGAGAAAAAATCGACCAATCACACTTTAGGTAAGAATTATAGGGAATCCTCTTCTAACTTACCGGAAGAATATTTGGATAGACCCACCTGCTGTATATATGGCAGCTTGTGTACGTGTCACAACCGAGCTTTTACCTCATCTCGGGAACTGTCAAAATAATATCTATATCATTTGCACGTGATACAAAGTGTTCGTTTGGTAAATGATAAAGAGAGATTTTCGATAGCTTAAGAGAATAGTGTAATTGGATTTCAAAGGAAGACTGAAAAAGTAATACACCATGAAAGATAACGGAATGGAGACAATGTTAAGGAGGGTAATTCAATTTGGGGCGTAGTATTTTGTTTCTGTCGAGTAGTTGTCTCTGTTTCAATTTGAGTCGGATGTGAAGGGCAGAGAGGATTGTCAATTCCGCAGTCTGCTTTCAAATTACTTTCAATTGCATGCAGCTGATTAACGTTTTACCTTAAATATTCAATTTCTTATCGACGACAGTATTCCTGGGTATCGGTGGCTTTTACATTACATCGTAAAAAGATAATAGCAGAACTGTCTATGTTTTTTTAATCTCTTAGTGCAAATTCATTCCAGGATTGAAATTAACCAGTTGGATAAACATGAAATTGTGACACAGAACATTTTTAGATGAGAAACAACCTGCCTAGCTAATTATGAAGGTGAAGGATAATTTACAGGAAAATTTTCCCCGCGGGAACAATATACGCTTGTCGTTCATGGTGCCTAAATAAAAATATGGGATCTTTGGAGGTAATAATTTGTCAAAGGAATACCTGTTACAATTAAACTTGTATGCATCCGCATTTTTAAAGGAGTGAACATTACTTCGGAAGTTTCTCTGTGAATATTATTGAGAAAGTGTGGTAGACGTGATCGTTGCCTTGCAGGTGCAAACTGAATGTTTCGTAGCGAAATGATGGAGGGTATTTGCCAGCATAAAATATCTTCTCTTCTCTCAAGAAGTGCGATTGTCCTGGTTCAAATGTCATTTAACATCTTCTTGTCAGATAACGGTTAGTAACACTGTTTCTCTTTTGATGCTCGATCGCTTGCTTGAAATTGATCTGAGAAAGACGCAAAATAAAAAAGGGAGAAAGTATGAGCAAAGGAGCAAACATGTCATAAATTAGAGCATTTTCTACTTTTGTAGAAAAGTTTGCTTTGAAGGAAAGAGTAAAATTGTGGTAGCAGTGTAACAGATAAGTGTCACACATTTCTTTGTATGCCCTTACTGCTAATTGATACTTATACTAAATACGCATTTTTTTTAAATAGCCTCTATTGGACGATAAAACAAATAGTCGAAAAGCTTCCTATAAAAAAGAAGCTGGTTATACTCTTTCCTATAATAAAGGAAAAAAAGAAACGATGAAGAGATCGACCCATTCAAGGGTTAAAACTAATGATCTGTCATCACTTCTGGTTTCGCCGTTTTTTGTCAAGAATTTAACTAGGTAAGAGCGATCCTCCTGACTTCCCTTTGAAAAAACACTTTCTTACAATTTGGTGAGTTATGGTATTCAAATTAAGGTTGAAGAAAAGGGTCTCCCCTGATCACGCTATTATAAAAAAAATATATTTTAGGTGAAGTTTCCACATCTTGTCTGTGAACTGACTGAATAAATCTTTTATCTTGTAGCAAGAGAAAATTCTGTGAGTTATATCACTGCAGTCGTTGGCTGGTTTTGTGGGCCTCAATCAAAATTAGTTTCTTTCGCAGCAATTAATTACATTCTCCTCTCCACAGCGTTTCTTGGAAATTCTCTCAGTCTTGCCTTCACAGACAGTCTAAACTCGTGTATCGTTGTTTGGCAACAACTGATCTGTTGGTTGGTCTTGTTACCCAGCCTCTCTATATTACTCATTTGATTTTCCTTGCTTCACGAACACCGGAGTCTTTGTCAATACGCATATACCGCAGTTATAACAACCATATCATTGTGTGGAGTTTCTTTGCTGACGATGGCGGCCATAAGCGCGGACAGACTTCTCGCCCTGTTGTTAGGGCTAAGATACAGACAAACTGTAACTTTGAGGCGCACATATATAATTGTGGCTGCATCTTGAGTTTTTTCTCTTTTAGCGTTCTTCTTATATACCATATTTGATAACCACACATTGTATTTGAGCGTCGGTATATTAATATCGCTTTACCTGGTTATTTCACTGGCCTCGCACAAAAAGACTTTTTGCACTCTCAGTTATCATCACACTCAAGTACACGATAATCATCCACCGATTCAGCCAAATACACCAATCCTGGCGCGATACAGAAAGGCGGTGCACAGCGCACTGTGGGCGCAGTTAGCATTAATTGATTGTTATGCGCCATCCTTTATAGTCACGATTGTGATCGCTCTTGATAAAACGTATTCACCACACATCAGTGTCCTAAAAAAATAACAATTATCTTAGCCTACTTTAACTCAACGTTAAATCCGTTTTTCTACTGCTAGAAGATTAGTGAAGTAAGACAAGCAGTAAAGCAGACAATCAGACAAGCACTGTTGTGTCCATGGAGTTAGATCCCTCGTTGGCTACGCTCAAATGAATATTTTCAAAGGTGGGTCATACATTCACGATTATTGCTAGCCATAAGGAATAGCCTATAAGATATATTTTTACCTTGTCTATAACACTTATGAATTTTAGAGAAATAAAACATTACTTGTGGACGATGTGAGAATGAGCGTATAGAATAAAACGCACCATTACCAGTTCTTATAGTCAGAGTTCCGAAATTGAAAATAACAACTTGTCTTCTTCGCTCAGCCATAAATGAATTTCTACTGGAGAAAAAGGAGTTTCAAATAAGTTGTAAATAGATATTCTATCACAAAAGTCTGCCTGCGTTTTGACTCTTTAAGCTAATTTGTCAGTCCGAAGTTGAAAAATGCTGCACAACCTTTTTCATTGCAAATTTAATTCAAAGCTTTTGAAATGCGTTAGCATCTGTAACAAAAAAATTACATTTCACAATAGTTTGATGCATTTGGAGATCTCTCGATTCTAATTTTTTCTTAGACAAAGTAAAGTCGTCTTTCCAGGAGTTTTAAAACTTTTTCCAGGAGTTTTAAATGGTTGATAATTAATGAAGTCTTAATTTGACACAGATAATATTGACACTTGAATAGCACATTGTCAATGAAAATTTATTTATTTTTGCCCTTCAAAATAACGATACCACAGATGTCTTTGTATTTGCCTCTTATTGCTGTTTCATACATGAGGCACCGACAATTCAAAGGGAAAATCGCCTTTCTGACACAACAAACAATTTATCCATTTATGTAATAAAATATTTAACATAAAATTCAGAAAAAAAAAAAAAAAAAAAAGAGGAATGTTCTGGATGAAAACTCTGTAACAACCAATGAAGAACAATCATATTTCACGTCCTTTGATAAACTCAATTAACATATGCAAGTGACAAAACACCTTCAAATATAGCCGGAGAAAGCGATATTGCGTAAAAAATGTTGTCGACTCTTGAAAATATTTGAAATATCCAGTTTGATGCTGGTGTTTGTTTCTCTCTCCAAATTTTATTGTTTCTATTGCTATCACTTCCGAGCGATTAATTGCTCCTAACTTCCGCTTCTTTTTTCTCTTTGTGTCTTTTTTACACAGCTATATTGAAAGTCATAATTAACCATGGTGTAAAGAAAGTTTTTTCCTCTTCATTATCGGCCTAGGGGAATGACAGTTAGCTGAAGATACTGCTTATTTTATCTCTCAAAAAACTGACAAGAGAGAGTTTCCTCATCATATCTTCAAACAAAAATGTATCCGGCCGATGTCCTCCTGTTTGCTAAGGGAATGAAATTTTAGTGCTAAGTTAAAGAAACAGCTACAAAGAAAACGAAAATTTAGAATTATATCGATACTGAAATCTCCCTAGGGGTAGAACCCAGACCAAAACAATTCTAGAACTGCTATGCTCCCCTCTTTGGGTGCGCTTCAACAACTTGGATCGGCAATTCCTTTCTCAGCGGTCACAAATAAAAGTAATGTATCCACAAGCTGTTCACAGTTTCCTTCGATTTCCCCAATGAGAGATGAACAACAGGCAGGGAAATAGAGAGGTTACCATGTTCACAGTTTTCTTTAAAACTTACGGTCGAAGAGAAGGGTCTCCTCTGTTCACCCTGGTATGAAAAATATTTGAGGTGAAGTTTCCATATTTTGTCCGTGAACTGACTAAATATATCATGTAAATTGAAGAGAGAATTCTGTTAGTTTTATCTGTGAAATTTACACCGTCGATCGCTGTACAGACAAATTGTGACTTTAAAGAGGACATATATCATTGTAGCTCTAGTTTCGGTTCGATCCAGTATCGCTGATTTATGCTACAATTTAGTTTACCGTCTAACACTTTGGTGCGAACATATAGGAATACCATTCTGTCTAGTTATTTCTATCGCCTCGTGGTCAAATGTTGTCGACTCGTGAAACTATTCATTATGAAGGGTCGCTTTATATCTATACATTTTAAAGTTTGTGTATGCTTAAGTTTCATTCAACTCTTTTGATTCTATCACTTCAGAGCGATTAACTGTTCCGAGCTAAGATTTTTTTTTCCTTTAACTCGTTTTACAAAGCTTTTTTCGGAATCCAGAGTTTACCGCAATATAGGAATAATTTTTCCATAAATAGCCCATAAATAGCCCAAAAGAGTGGCAGTATATCTAATTCTACTGCTTATACTGTCCCTCAAAAACTAACAAAAGAGAGTTTCCTCTTTCGATCGCCAAAGAAAAATATAGCCGATGCCTTTGTATTTGCCAAGATAATTAACTTTTTAGTGCAAATATGAATACAAATTAAACTAACCGACTGAATAAACAACTGGCTGTGACAAAGATGTTCTTGTTTAGTTATAAAGTTGAAGTCGCTATACTGACCTATCAAAGAGGATTAGTCGAAGTTTTCTTCAAGAAAACTCATATAAAATGTGATGGTTGTAAATCACCCTTGTACTGTCAGATGGCTATTGGATATCTTTGCATGTGCGTAACAATAGTGGGTTGAAAATGAAAATGAGTAAAAATGGTAAAAAGTGACATCTAACGAAAAGAAAAGAAATATTTTGGCACCGGATGAAACTCTGGTTTCAAAATGAGGTAAGTCCTTGGGCGTAGCCGTTGCAATACAGGATTTCTCACCCTCCTTAATTTCAGTGGCACCCTAAAACCGCCTGTTTCCTCCAAAATCCGCCCGTTACGCACTCTTAGTCAATAATTTCTGGATCGCTAACGTTATCGGGCGGCTCAGTACCTTGTATAACTATATAGCTGGCAGCGCCCGTGAAGATGAAGCGAATCCTATGTTCTGATTGACCCATCTCGCCCGCTCTGGATTGCCCATTTTGATCCAGCGCAAGAGACAAAAGTGTGTGAGGCGGACTTACGAAGTTCGTAACTTCTGGACAATATCGGCGACGAAATCACAAAAAGCGGCAGGGGGCAGTCAAAACAAAGAAAAAATTAAACGAGCCTCTTAGGTACTGAAATTTCACTTTACAAATCGAGATAGAAAACGCTAATTGCGGCCCACACTTGATTGGCTAGTAGTTAAGCTGCAGTCGCTACTCGGAATAATCAGAGAGAATTTAACAGAAAATCTCCGGAAATAAAAGAACTCCTATAGTAGAATAAAAAAGTTGCTACATCTTTTAAGCAATGACATCACTCGTTTCGCCTGCCTTACAGCTATTTTGATTCCTCTCCCCCCCCCCCCCTCCAATGATTGACCTCCCCTCCATTAATGAATGATGCAAGGGGATATATCATAGAGCTGAAAACCTTTTGTTTATTTTCAACTTCTTAAGGCTGATAATAAATAGTGTCTGAGCTTCAAACAAATGGTATGAACATTTGATTAGCACCCTATCAACTGAAGTTGATCTTCGAGGTACTTTTTTATCGCACTGAAAAAAAAAGTAGAAAATTTCTTTACATCTACCTCTTATTTCTATTTCATACATTAGGCACCTGACAAGCTCACAGATATTAATTTTCTGACGCCCTGCTGAATGAGGAAAAGGTCACTAGGAAGTCTTTTTGTGATAAGTGTTAAGGAAGTCCGGTTTCAGCAATCGTGACTGGGTATGTGCCGTTTCGACGAAATATTTCTCGTTGCAATCACAGATCACCTGCAAGTAAAAAGGAGTCCAATACAGAATAATGTCGACCACAAATTTCACAAGAGGTGGAACACAGACGAAAACATTGGAACTGATATGCTCCCCTTCGAGCCCTTTGGCGGGCTGGCCTCAGCCAAGAATAGTTTCTTTCGCAGCAGTTAACAATCTCCTCTCCGTCACAGCGTTTCTTGGAAATTCTGTCCTCCTTGTTGCCCTTCACAAGGAGTCCTCCCTTCATCGACCGTCCAAACTATTGTATCGTAGTCTGGCAACAACTGATCTGTTGGTTGGTCTTGTTTGCCAGCCTCTAACTGCTACTTTTTTTATATACTTGGTTCACGAACACTGGGGTCTTTGTGAATACGCATATACGGCAGTCAACACAACAATCCTAGCATTGTGTTTTGTGTCTTTGCTGACGATGACGGCCATAAGCGTGGATAGACTTCTCGCCCTGTTGTTGGGGCTGAGATACAGACAAACTGTAACTTTTAAGCGCACATGCATAATTTTGGCTACCTTTTGGGTTTTATCTCTTGTTGCGGCCTCCTTTTATACCATATTTGATAAAAGCACATTGTATATTGAAATAATCAGGCAGACAATCAGACAAACACTTTGTTGTCCATGGAGTAAGAACATCCTAAAGATATACTTGTGGCGTGATACGCGTGACTATAGTCACGGGATCAGCGAGTCACGTGAACCGTCGTACCCCGTGGCACGCGAGTCGTCATAAAAACACAAACCTGAACTGGGCATTAAAAGGTTTTGCTGCAGTTTTAAGCAGTGGCCCTGTGATTTTATCGTCATCGCAACTCTACAACACAGGGCTACACGCACAGAATTGAACTATAAATAGTTATGAATAAACGAAATTTACAAGTCATGGAAAAATATTATATCAGTAGGTATATATTAGAAATGAAATCCTGAACAATTTTGATAAAAGAAAAAGGCGTAGAGCAATTAATAATCACAGGAATAGCTAGAAAGAAACTGATTACTCTGGCCAATCACACTTTACGCAAAAAGTATAAGGGACCCTCCTGTAAACCACCGGAAGAATATTTGGATGGACGCACGTGCCATTTCATTGCACATGGCAGCTTGCGTACGTGCAACAACCAAGCTATTACCTCATCTCAAGAACAGTCAAAATAATATTTATATCATTTGCACGTAATACAAATTGTTCCTTAGATAAATAATGAAGGATGATTTTTTGATAGCTTGAGAGAGGAGTATAACTGAATTTTTAAGGAAGAAAGAGGTAATTGACCATGAAAGATAACTGAAGAAGACAATGTTAAGGAGAGTAATTCAGTTTGGCAGCATAGTATTTTGTTACTGTCAAGTAATTGTCTCCGTTTCAATTTAAGTGGGATGGGAGGGGCAGGGAGGATTGTCATTTACATGTACGCAGTCTGCGTTCAAATTATTTCCAACTGGACGCAGCTGATTAACCGTTTCACCTTAAATATTCATCTTTCTTATCAACGACAGCTTTCCTTAGTATCGGTGGCTTTTACTTTACATTGTAAAATAATAATAGCGGAACTTTTGTTTTGTTTTGTTTTGTTTTTTTTTTTAATGTCTTAGTGCAAATTCGATTTATCTCTGGACTGAACTTAACCAGTTGGATAACATGAAGCTGTGACAAAGGACAATTTTAGATGATAGACATCCTGCCTAACTAATTATCAAGGAGTAATTTATAGGAAAATTTTTCCTGGGGAAGAAATATACTCATCGTTCATGGTGCCTAAATAAAAATCCGGAATCTTTGGAGGGAATCATCAATTTGTCAAAGAATTACCTGTTACAACTAAACTTGTATGTATTCGCATTTTAAAGGAGTGAACGTTACTGCGGAAGTTTCTCTGTGAATGTTATTAAGAAAGTGAGGCGTACGTGATCGTTGCTTGGCAGGTACAAAGTGACTGTTAGTAGCGAAACTATGGAGGATATGTGCTAGCATAACATATTTTCTTTTCTCACAAAAAGTGTGATTGTCCTGGTTCAAATTTTATTTGACATCTTCTTGTCAGATAACGATAAGTACTATTATACGAAGAAATAAGTTCTTACTAAAACATTTATTGATAAAAACAAGCGATAACAAATGGGAACGACGTTTCGACCACTCAATGGTCATTTTCAAGTTAGAGTTCATGAGTAAATTTCTGCATATATGCGATTCAGAAACAATGGAATGAAGGTAAAAGCTAAGTAATTACATATAAACAATAGAGCTAATAATTAATAACAAAGTGCAAAAATGAAGTGTAAATAAGCGGTGAAAAGGATGAAAACTAATTATATGAAGTGTTAAGCAAACGGCTTCGCGCGAATAGAATCGCTCTGTTAGTTCAGTTTTGGTTTTTAAGTTCCCGAATAAAAAAAGTGACGAGAGTCAAACAGTCGAACTTCTTTGAGCATTTCCTCAGGAGCCTAAAGTTCTTTGCGATTTCTCATGGTTCCATTCCATGTTCTCTTACATGGTGACTGATTACCGATCGTTTATGTTCCCCCACACGTTGATGTAGGTGTCGGCTTGTATTTCGTACAATAAAGGGAACTTGAATGAACCTTTTTTTGGTAGCAGAGCAAGCTTTTCATCGCGGATCTTCGAGATAAGTGTTAAATAAATGAATGTAAGTAAAGGCGGAAATTTGCATAGAGTTACAGAATATGAGTGAGGATAAGGAACTTATCGAGAGCATAAAGCAGGACGAAGCAAAGACTCAATTGGCTTTTACCAGGATAAAGAACAAGCTGCTGCACCTTTTAGACGAGGAAGATTATCCGTGTCGGCGGGAAGTTAAAGAAGTTTGTCAAGAACTTAGTGTCGCACAGGAACACGCTATGGAGACAATGGAATTGTTTTCGGACAAGTATTTGCGCCTTAAAAAAAAAAAAAAGACAAACGCATTTAATTATTGGCCCTAAAAAAACAACATATCGAGATGAAATTGCTTATTTCATTATTATAAAGGAGGGGCAAATAAGTGTTTCCTTATCGTACTGTCAAATAGTGATGTAGCCGATACCTTTGTGTTTGCCAACAAAATTAACTTTTAAGACTAATATTTGAACTTAAATTTCACTTTACTAATCGAGATAATATGCTAATTGCGGCCCACATATAATTGGCGAGTGGTTAGGCTGCAGTCACTACTCGGAATAATCAACTAGAATTTGATAGGACATCTCCGGAGATAGATAATCTGCAAGAAAAGGGAAACGAATATAGAATAATGTCGACTACACATTTCATAAGAAGTCGATCACATGCGAAAACATTGGAACTGATATGTTCTCCCTCAAGTCCTTTGGTTGGTTGGCCTCAAACAAATATATTTTCTTTCGTAGCAGTTAACATATTCCTCTCCATCACAGCATTTCTTGGAAATTCTCTCATCCTTGTTGCTCTTTACAAGGAATCTTCCCTTCATCGACCGTCCAAACTCTTGTATCGTTGTTTGGCTACAACTGATCTCTTGGTTGGTCTTTTTTGCCAGCCCCTCACAGCTACTTATTGGATGTCCGTAGTTCGCGAACACCGGAGTCTTTGTCTATACTTAGGCTATGCAAACTACATGACCTATGCACTATGTGCAGTGTCTCTGTTGACGATGACGGCCATAAGCGTGGACAGACTTCTCGCCTTGTTGTTGGGTCTGAGATACAGACAAATTGTAACTTTGAAGCGCACCTACAGAATTGTAGCTGCCTTTTGGGTTTTTTCTCTCGTCGGGGCTTTCCTAAATACCATAATTGATCATCGTATAATGTCTTTCTGCGCCGTCCTATTTATACCACTTTGCATGATTATTTCACTGGGCTCATACACAAAGATTTTTTGCACTCTCAGGTATCATCAGACTCAAGTACACGATCATGTTCATCAACAGCCGAGCCAACCAATTGCACTAAACATGGCTCGATACAGAAAGGCAGTGAACAGCGCACTGTGGGTGCAGTTAGCATTAATTGTTTGTTATGCACCATTCTTTACGGTGGCAATGGCAATCGCTCATAGTACATCGTCTTCATCACACTTGGTCGTCATATTGCAAATAACGACTGTATTAGTTTACTTTAACTCGACGTTAAATCCGTTTCTTTACTGCTGGAAGATTAGTGAAGTAAGACAATCAGTAAAGCAGACAATCAGACAAGCAGTTTGCTTTTCATGGACTTAGATCGCTTCTAGGCTACGCTCGAATGATTATTTTCAAAGCTGAGCCATACAGTCCGGATTATTTCCAGCACTAAAGAACGTTTGTCCGATATGTTATTGGATAGGAAAAAACAAGAAACGTAAGTTTGATGGATGAATATAGTCTATAACACTTACAAATTTTAGAGATGTAAAATACTAATAGCGAACAATGTGTAGATGAGCGTAGAATAGAATAGAATAAAACGGACCATTACCAGTTCTTATAATCAGAGTTTTTTTCTTATTAGATCGTTTTATTTTCCCAAATTTCAAATAACGACTTATTTTCGCTCAACTATAAGTGTATTTCTACCTTAGGGAGTTTCAAATAAGTTGTAAAATAATTATTCTAACGCAGATGTCTGTGCGTTTGACTGTTGATGCTAATTTATCAGTCTGGGGATGCGAATTAGACGGTTTGAAAAATGCTACACAACTTTTTCCATTCCAAATTTAATTCAAAGCTTTTGAAATACGTTGACACCTGTAACCAAAACAAAATAAATTTCGAAATAGTTTAATGCATTTTGAGATGTCTTAGTCCCAATCTATTTTTCTTAGACCAAGTAAAGTCGCCATCTTAAACCTTTTATTTCCAGGAACTTTCCATGGCTTACAATGACTCAGGTCTTAACCTCATAAAGACAATATGGACACTTGAGTGGCACACTATCAACGAAAAGTCATTAAGGTAGAGCGGGATAATTTTCGCCCTTTAAAATAACAACACTACAGATGCCTCACTATTTTCATCTGCTCGCTATTTCTTACCTGAGGCACCTAACAACTCAAAGGGAAAAATCACTTTTTCACACAACAGATAACTTAGCAGTTTAAGTAATAGAGATATTTAAGTAACATAAAATTCCGCAAAAATGAAAATGGAGTTGATCTGAAAGGAAACTCTGTAACAACCACTTAAGATCAGTTTTATTTCACGTCCTTTAGTAACTGAAACCCAGTCAGTTAACATATGCAAGTAACAAAACATCTTCAAATATTAATAAGCATTATGTTTAAAGGGAAAAACAATATTGCACGAAAAATGTTGTCGACTGTTGAAAATATTTAACGTATCCAGTTTTATATTTAATGTATCTGGTGTATGTTTAAGCTGTCTCCAAGTTTTATTGATTCTATGCCTACCACTTCCGAGCGATTAGCTGTTCCTAATTCTCGCTTCTTTTTAGAAAGCTTTATTGAAATTCATAATTAACCACGATGCAGAGAAAGATATTTTCCTCTAAATGATAGGCCCAAAGGAATGACAGTTAGCTGAATGTATTCCTTCTTTGTCTCTCAAAAGGCTGACAAAAGAGAGTTTCCTTATCATTTCGTCATAAAAAAATATAGCCGGCCGATTTCTTCCTGTTTGCTAAGGGAATTAAATGTCAGTGATAATTTGAATAAACAGTTACAAAGAAAAGGAAAAATATAGAATTATGTCGACAACGAATTTCACTAGGGGTGAAACACAGACCAGTACAATTGTAGAACTGCTATGCTGCCCCTTTTCGGCGGGCTTCAACAGCTTGGATCGGTAATTCCTTTCGCAGCGGTCAATATTGAAGGTAATGTATCCACGAGTTTTTCAGTTTCTTTTGATCTCCCTATTGAGGGATGACCAACAGCCAGGGGATTAGAGAGGTTACTATGTTGATAGTTTCCTTTCAAACTTAAGGTCAAAGAGAAGGGTCTCCTCTGATCGCTCTGGTATGGAAAATATATTTGGTGAAGTTTCCATATTTTGTTTGTGAACTGACTAAATACATATTGCAACTTGTTGCAAGAGCGAATTCCGTTAGCTTCATTATTGCAGCGTGATCGACCTAGACCACCCATCGCTGTGCAGACGGGTTGTCTAGCCAAAAACCAGTTTTGGCTTGTGGCGACGCAAAAAAAAAAGAGAATTGGAGAACAACAAAACGATGTTTGAAACGTGTGTCCTAAACCAATATCATAGGCAAAAATAAAAGAGGATTTTTTTTCAAAGGGAAGTCGAGAAGATCGCTCTCAGCGAAAGCGGCACTTAAAAACTATTCACAGAAGTGGTGGAGGTGGCTGTGTCGCTGGCCACCGATAATAACGCTGAGAGAATATTCGTTTAAATATATACTAAAACATTTATTCCTGCAACGATTAAAATATTACCTGGCGTAAATCCCGCGCGAAAATGCACGGAGGTAAATAGTTAGTAGGTAAACTCCCGCGGGCGGCTGGTATGTCGGCTGATAATGTCGGCGGCTGAGAGAGTGTCCGAAAAATGAACATTTGGCCGAGAGGCGAAGGTTTGAGGGAAAATATGAAATTTTGAGGACAATCTCTCAGTCAAGGACATTATCAGCCGACATACCAGCAAGCCAGAACGGGGTTTATTTATTTTGTAACCCTCCCATTAATTTTCACATCGCAATTAAACTGCGCGTCAACACAGTAAGATAGGCAGTGAGGATCTGCTAGCGAATGCGCGTGATTGACGCAAGCAAGCAAAAAAAAAATATATATATATATTTTAGTTTCCTTCCATGTAAATAGCAGAACGGAAAAGTTGAAAATCTTATGTTGACTATGTTTCCTTTTTCACGGAAAAAAATCGGATGACAAATATTGCGGACGTGCACGGGGGTTATCGTGTGATAACTGTCCTGTGATCTTGCACCACGCGATCCACTATTTTAGTACATATTTAGTAAAATCTACACTATAGTGAAGCAATCTAGGCAATGTCAGGGATTCCAATTAGCTGCTATTAGTGAGAAATTGATTCCTCCCACAGATAATATTAAATGCAAAACATGGAGATACAATAAGCGTGGCTAGAAGCGTGGCCAGGCTTCTCCCCTTGTTGTTGGGGCTGAGAAACAGACAAATTGTGACTTTAAAGAGGACACACATCGATGTAGCTCTAGTGTTGGTTCTATCCAGTCACTACTTAATGCTATATTTTAGATTACCGTGTCACTACTTAATGCTATATTTTAGATTACCGTGTAACTCTTTGGTGTAGGTATACCATCTTGTCTAGTTACTTCTATTGCCTCGTACACAAGGATTTTTCGCGCTCACAGTCGTCATCAGCCTCAAGTACAAGACCATGTTCAACAACAGCTCAGCTAAACAAATGCTCTAAACATGGCGCAATACAGAAAGGTAAGTGGACAGTACGCTGTGGGTGCATTAAGCATTAGTTGTAAACCATATTGAGAAAGTGAGGTTAATGCGATCGTGGCCTTGCAGGTGCTGCGAAGAAAAAACAACTATCTCGTCCTTGCAGTTACAAATAATAATGAGAAAAAATGCAACAAATGTTTATTAAGTAACGAAGTGATGAGGAATATGATTAGTCTGATGAAAGCAAATTTTAGGGGATCAAGGATAGGAAAAGGCTCTCAAGACTGAATGTTTCCATTGAAATCACATTTGATCCGAGGGGGAAAAAACAGTGAAGAATAATGGCGATAACAAATCTAAACTGTGGCAAAGGTAGAGCACAGACATTATTTTGTAGATCTTCAGTGCTCCCCTTCTTTAGAAGATGGGAAATAGTAGTAGGCTTAGTTCACTTTAACTCAACGTTAAATCGGTTTCTTTACTGCTGGAAGATTAGTGAAGTCCAATATGTTATTGGAAAGTTTCTAAAACCCCTCGCCTGCACCTCGTGGCTCCCAAACTTTTCTCGTGTTCTCCCAACATTCTGTGTGGTTTATCAGACTGTTGCCCGATAGAAGGTGCGGTTTACTCATCAATTGTACTCTCATATTTACTCTTCTCGGTAATATGAATGTACTGGATAAAATTTTAAAAAGTAATTTGAAAGAGTTCTTAGAGGTATTTTGCATTACGATGAAACGCTTTCTACTCTTTTCCCCAGCCAATCAAAAGAAAGCGCTTGTCGTTGACGCCATATTGCCGCACGAGCTGGTAAACTAGTTCAAGAGAGTTGTTCGAGGCATTTGTGTTGGACGAAAAGAAATCAAACCTTTTTGCTTCCTAAAGGAAGCACTTGGTGCTGACGCCATATTGCTAGGCGAGTTGATTCAATTTAGTCTAGAATTTCTTTGGTCACTTGTCTAATATGTCTATAAATATATATATAGATATATATATATATATATATATATATCTATATATATATATATATATGGATATATATATATATATCTTTATATATCTTTATATATATATATATATATATATATATATATATAAAGATGGATAAAGATCCTAACATCTGTATAAAAGTAGTAGACTGAGAGTGGAAAAAGGTAAAACATTGACATCTAACGAAAATGGAATACATATTTTGGTACAGGATGAAACTCTGGTTTCAAAATGAAGCCAAGTGCTAGGACATAGCCGTTGCAAAAAAAAAATATTTCCCAGCCTCCTTAAGCTTTGTAACGCCCCCAAATCCGCCTGTTCCCTCCAAAATCCTGCCCGTTACGCACTCTACGCTAGTAACGTCTGGGTCGCTCATGTTATCCCGCGGCTCAGTACCTTGAATAATTATATAGCTCGCAGGCCCCGTAGGCAAGATGAAGCGAATCCTGTGTTCTGATTGGCTACCTGAGCGGGCAAGATAGGCCCATCTTGCCCGCTCTGGACTGAACGCTTTAATCCAGCGCAAGAGACAAACGTTTGTGGAACGACTTAAAATTTCGTAACTTCTGGACAATGTCGGCGATGAAATTGCAAAAAGCGGTAGAAGACAGTCAAAACGAATTAAAAATCAAACGAGCCTCTTAGGTACTGAGATTTCACTTTTCTGATTGAGAAATAAAATGCTAATTGCGGCCCACATTTGATTGGCTAGTAGTTAAGTCGCTACTCGGAGTAATCAAAGAGAATTTGATAGAACAATTTAGGAGGTAGTAAGAACTCCTATACAAGAATTCAAAATATTGCTGCATCTTTTAATTAAGCAATGACATCACTCCTTTCGCGTGTCTTACAGCTAATTTGATTTCCCCCCCCCCCACCCCCCCCCATTGAAGGAATGACATAAGAGGATATAACTTTGAGTTGAGAAACTTTTGTTTATTTTCAACTTCCTAAGGCAAATAATGATTAGTATCTAAGCTTCATACAAATGACATGGACACTTGATTAGCACCCTATCAACTGAAGTTTATCCAGGTAAAGAGGGATTTTTGTTATCGCACTGTTAGAAAAAATAGTAATAATAAAAAAAAATCTCTACATTTGCCTTTTATTTCAATTTCATGCGTTAGGGGCCTGACAAGTTCACAACAGAAAATTTTCTGACGCCTGGTAAATGAGGAAAAGGTGACGAGAGGAAGTCTCAAGTTGTCATTAGTGTCAAGGAAGTCCGGTTTTAGCAATCGTGACTGGGTGTGTGCCTTTTAGATAAAATATTTATCGTTTGCAATCACATATAACCTGCAAGAAAAAGGAGTCCAATACAGAATAAAGTCCACAAAAAATTTCACAAAAGGTGGAACACAGACGAAAACATTGAAACTGACATGCTCCCCTTCAAGCCCTTTGGTGGGTGAGCCTCAACTAAGTACAGTTTCTTTCGCAGCAGTCAACCTTCCCTCCATTACAACGTTTCTTGGAAATTCTTTCATCCTTGTCGCTCTTCACAAGGAAACTTCCCTTCATCGACCGTCCAAACCTTTGTATCAATGTCTGGCAACAACTGATCCCTTTGTAGGTCTTGTTTACCAGCTTCTCCATGCTACTTTTTTTAATATCCTTAGTTTACGAACACTGGGGTCTTTGTCGATACTTAGGCTACGCAAACTATACAACAAGCTATGCGTTATGTGCAGTGTCTATATTGACGATGACAGCCATAAGCGTGGACAGGCTTCTTGCGTTGTTGTTGGGGCTGAGATACAGAAAAGTTGTAGCTTTGAAGCGCACCTATATCCTTGTAGCTATCATTTGGGTTTTTTATCTCGTTGGGGTCTCCTTAACCATCATAATTGATCATCACATAATGTACTTGTGCACTGGCACATTAATACCACTTTGCCTGATTATTTTATTGGCCCCGTACACAAAGATTTCTTGCACTCTCAGGTATCATCAGACTCAAGTACACGATCCTGTTCAACACCCGCTGAACCAACCAAATGCACTGAACATTGCGCAATGCAGAAAGGCGGTGTACAGTGCACTGTGGGTGCAGTTAGCATTAATTTTTTGTTATGCGCCATCCTTTTATAGTGGCAATTGTTATCGCTCTTGGTAAAACATATTCATCACACCCCAGTGTCCTAAGAAGGATAACAATTGTCTTAGCTTACTTTAACTCGACGTTAAATCCGTCTCTTTACTGCTCGAAGATTAGTGAAGTAAGACAAGCAGTAAAGCAGACAATCAGACAAGTATTTTTCTGATTGACTAAACTCAAATGAATAAACGATGCCACAGATGTCTCTTTTTTTACCTCCTATCGCTCCTATCATATTTCATACCTGAGGCGCTTGAAAAGTCTAAGGGAAAAGTTGCTTTTTTGACACAACATGCATTGTAGCAGTTCATGTGATAGAAATATTTAACATGAAACTCCGATAGAAAATGGATTGATATGAAAGAAAACTCTGTAACAACCGGCGAAGAGCAATTTAATTTCACGTCCTTAGGTAAACTCAGTTAACATATGCAAGTGACAAAACATCTTCGAGGAGAATGCTGGGCATTCATGAAGTGAAGACGAGTCTTGCTGAGCTCCGCATTAAAGGAAGCCCTTTATGATTATCATTCGACCAGAGCTGTATTTGTTAGTAATGCTACATGTCAGAGAAACGCCTTCGGTCGGGGAGAAGACTGGTGCCTTTACGGAGCTTTGAACGAGAAAATGAGCAGAAAAGCGACGCGAAGAAGGTGCCAAACCTAGAGGAATCGATCATGTCGGACGTGGTGAGGTTAATCGAAGATTTTACACCTAGTGACTTTGAAACTTGGAAAAAAACTCTTCCACTTATGCGAGAGGCTTTTGAAGAAGGCAAGATAGTTCGTTTCATAAAGGGGAAGTCTCTATCATGAAGAAATTTATCGATCCAAATATTGTGTCGATAATGATTGCCTAATTTTTTTTTCAGTTTTCTGATATTGCGTAGCACAGCAAACGCATGCGCCAATGTCTACCACGCGATGATTTCATGTGTGTACAATTTGCTTGTGCAAAACTGCACCAGTGGGAATTGTGTAAATAACTCTTTTGCAGCAAATTTTTTTTCTAATTACGCCTTATTCTTAACTGTTTTCGGACATTATTATCCATATATCTCAACTTTGTTGCTTTATGACTCTAATTATTGGAAGATTCTAGTGATTATACTTGGATAGTTATTTAATTGTAGATACCTGACGATCCTTCTCCTTAATTTTGATCGTTCTCTATGTTTTTTTATCAAAAAATTTGAGGAGTAAACTTATATCTTTAAATACGAGAGGCATCAGCAACTTTTGAAAAAGACAGACGATATTTACTTGGCTTAGAAAACAAAAGCCAGGTATTGTTTTCCACAGGAAACACACTCCACCCTAGGGAATGAAGTTTCGTGGAAAACAGAATTGAATGGAGTGCTACTTTGATTTTGTTCTCTTGGGGCCAACAATGCGATAGGGATGGCAATTCTAATCGGGAATAATTTCGCTTTTACAGTTGAAGAATCCATTGTTGGCTTTAACGGTCGAATTATTATATTTAAAGTTCTTCTAAGTGTAGAGCCTGCTTTTCTAATTAATATCTTTGTTCCAGATCGGAATAACGAATTGTTCACTTTTCAGCGCTCACTTTTGAAAATCATTGTGAAAAAAGATTTGGACAAAATTGAAAATATCATTGTTGGAGGTGACTTTAACTGTCCTTTAAATCCAGTCATCGACAAAAGAGGTGGCAATATGGTTCCAAGGCAATCTGTAATTAGCATAATAGAACAGTTACAGTCAGAGCTTAGTTTACATGACATTTGGAGCGTAGTGAGTCCCACGATACGCACCTTTACCTGGAGTCGATCAAATCCTTTGGTTTTCTCAAGGCTGGACTATGGGCTTATCTCAAATTCTTTATCGGATAACGTTTGTAATATTGACATGATTTCAGCATAAAAACTGATCATTCTGCGATAACGATAGAATTTCAAGATGTTGATGACATCTACTGAAGTGTATCCAGCTAAAGAGGGATTTTTCGTCACACGGTAAAACTAAATCTCTTCACATTTTCCTTGTATAGCTATTAATTTCCTGAAGCACCAGACCAGTTAAAAAAAATGCTTTTTTGACCCTGCAATTAATATTATGACGCATTCTAAATGAGAAAAAGATGACGACGAAGTCTTTTTATGATTAGTGTCAGCTGAGTGCGGTTTCAGCAATCGTGGTTGGCTGTGTGCCGTTTAGACGCAATATTTCTAGTTGCAATCACAGATAACCTGCGAGAAAAAGGAAACCAATACAGAATAATGTGGACTACAAATTTCACAAGAGGTGGAACTGGGACGGAAGTATTTGAACGACTAATATGCTCGTCCTCGAGCTTTTTGGTGAGTGGGTCTCGACCAAAATTGGTTTCTTTCGCAGCAGTTAACATTCTCCTCTCCGTCATAGCGTTTCTTAGAAATTCTCTCATTCTTGTTGCCCTTCACAAAGAATCTTCTCTTCATCGACCGTCTAATCTGTTGTATCTTTGCCTAGCAACAACTGATCTGTTGGTTGGTCTTGTTGCCCAGCCTCTCAATGCTACTTTTGCGATATCCTTGGTTCACGAACATTGGGTTATTGGTCAATACGCAAATACCGCAGCATACATATCAAGGATACCATTATGTGGGATTTCTTTGCTGACAGTAGCGGTCATTGGCCCGGAAAGACTTCTCACCCTGTTGGTGGGCTGAGATACAGACAAATTGTAACTTTTAAGTGCACGTTTATAATTGTGGCTACCTTTTGGGTTTTTCCTCTCGTCTCGGCCTGCTTATACACCATATTTGATCACTGCATACGGTATTAGAGCATCGGCATACCACTTTGCCTCATTATTTTACTGGCCTTATATCCATATATTCTTTGCACTCTCATGCATCATCAGATTCAATACACGATCATGTTCAACAACCGCTGAGCCAACCAAGTGCACTGAACATGTCACGATACAGAAAGGCAGTGTACAGTGCACTGTGGGCGCAGCTGGCATTTATTGTTTGTTATGCGCCATAGTTCATAGTGGAATCAGTGATCGCTCTTAGTAAAACATCACATCACAATTAATTTTCCTAAGAAGAGAAACAATCGTCTCAGTTTACCTTAACTCGACGATAAATCCGTTTCTTTACTGCTAGAAGTTTAGTGAAGTGATACAGGCAGTAAAGCAGACACTCAGACAAGCACTTTACTGTCCATGGAGTTAAACCCCTCGTACCTACACTCGAATGAATATTTTTAAAGCTGAGTCATACAGTCACGATTATCACCAGCCGAAGAGAACGCTTGTCAGATATGTTATTGGATAGGAAGAAATAAGAAACTTAAGTTGGATGTTTGAACATAGTCTATAACACTTATGAATTTTAAAGATGTAAAATACTAGTTGTGAACAATGTGTAAATGAGCGTATAGGATAAAATGGGCCATTACGAGCTCTTATCGTCAGTTTTTTTTTTTTTCTGGATCTTTTTATTTTCCAAAATTGAAAATAATGACTTATCGTCTTTGCTCAACTATAAATGAGTTTCTATCTGAGAAGAGGAAGTTTCAAATAAGTTCTGAAATAGTTATTCTACCGCAGATGTCTATGTGTTTCACTGTTGAGGATAAATTATCAGTCTGGGGTTGCGAGTTAGACAAATTGTAAAATACTGCACATTTTTTTTTCATTCCAAATTTTAATTCAAAGCCTTTGAAATACTTTTGCATCTGTAACCAAAAAATTACTTTACAATCGTTTAATGCATTTGGAGATGTCTCGTTTCTATTTTTTTTTTTTTTATTTCTTAAACCAAGCGAAGTCATTTTGAACAACAACAAACATATAAGTCATTTTCTTTAACTTTTTATTTCCGGGAGTTTTTTTTTTTTTTTAACGGCTGATAGTTAATCAAGTTTGTTACAGATAATATTGATTTAGTACACTGTCAATGAAAATTAATTTTGGTAGAGCGGGGTTATTTTCGCCCTTTAAAATACAATACAACAGATGTCTCTCTGTTTGCCTCTTATTGCTGTTTCATACATGAAGCACCTGCTAAGTGAGAGAGAAAAATCACTTTTTTGACACAACAGACAATTTAGCAGTTTATGTGACATACTATTTAACATAAAATTCCGAAAAAAAGTGGAATGCTCAGAATGAAAACTCTGTAATAATCGTTGAAAATTAATTATATTTCACTTCACGGGACAAAAAAAAAAACATCTTCAAATATAGATAACCATAATGTCTTAAGGGAAAAACGATAATGGCATGAAGAACATTGTCGACTCTTGAAAATGTTTAATATATTCAGTTTGACGCTGGTGTTTTTTTAAGTTGTCTAAATTTTTATTGATTCTATGGCTATCACTTTCGAGCGATTAATTATTCCCAATTTTTAGCTCCTTTTTTTCTTTCAAGTGTAGTGTTTTACAAAGCATTTTTTAATTTCATAATTAACCACGGTGTAACAAAAGTTTTTCCCTCTTAATTATCGGCCCAGAGGAATGACAGTTAGTTGGATATACCACTTATTTTGTCTCTCTCAAAAGACTGACAATAGAGAGTTTCCTCGTCATATCGCCAAGCAAAAATGTAGCCGGCCGATGTCTTCCTGTTTGCTAAGGGAATTAAATTTTAGTGCTAATTTTATTAAACAGCTACAAAGAAAACGGAAAAATATAGAATAACATCGACAGCAAACTTCACTACAGGTGGAACACAGACCAAAACAGTTCTAGAGCTGCTATGCCCCCCCTCTTTAGATGGGTTTCAACAACTTGGATCGGCAATTCCTTTCTCAGAGGTCAACATTAAAGGTAATGTATCCCCGAGTTGTTCACAGTTTCCTCTGATTTTCCTATTGAGAGATGAACAACAGCCAGGGGATTAGAGAGGTTACCATGTTCACAGTTTTCTTCAAAACTTTAAAAGGTCGAAGAGAAGGGTCTCCTCTGATCACCCTGGTATGAAGAATATCTTTAGTGAGATTTCCATATTCTGTTTGTGAAATGAGTAAATACATCTTGAAACTTGAAGCAAGAGAGAATTCCTTGCGCTTTATCTACCATATTTACACCTTTGATCGCTATAAAGACAAATTGTGACTTTAAAGAGTACATATGTCATTGTAGCTCTAGTTTGGGTTCAATCTAGTGTCGCTGATTTATGCTACGATTTAGATTACCGTGTAACTGTTTGGTGTGTATATATAGGTATACCATTTCCATCGCCTCGAACAGAAATATTTTCCTCGCTCTCAGTCGTCATTAGGCTCAAGTACAAGATCATGTTCAGCAACAACCGAGCCAAACAAATAGTCTGAACATGGCGCGATATAGAAAGGTAGTGTACAGTGCCCTGTGGGTGCAGTTAGCATTAGTTTTATGGTGGATATTGTGCTCATCTACGCTAACACATCTTCAGGGTCCTAAATTATTAGCATAGGAACTGCTTCTTTACTTATTACCTGGGCTGCCTGTTGAAACGAATAACGAATTTTAATTATTGCCGTACATCTAGAAAAATACATTTTCGGTATGAAATCTTGCACTTAAGACAGACAAGTACTGTACTGACCGAGGGGAAGTGATTCCGTAAGTTTTGCATTGAAATCAATTGGTTTACGGTCAATTCGCCACCTCAACAAACTTGCCACCACAAAACTCGCCACCACTCGTAGTCAAATCGTTACCAGTGGTGATTTGACTCAAACGTTACGTGTAACCTCTCGTGTGAAACTTTCATCAAATAAAAGCTAAGATGTACAAGTACATTGCGGAAAGGGAAAGGGATTCTGAAGTTAGGTTTAGCGTCTCAATAATGGAACGTCAAACGAAATAAAACATATTGATATCACAAAGATGATGATCAGTTTGCGAACAACGACACCAGAGTGTTACTCACCGAGTGATTTTCGCTAAGTGAATTTAAGCCGATATAAATGAAATCGTCTGAAACTTACATCATAAAAATGCTAAAAAGTCGAATTGACGAATTGACTGGATAGCGTAAAATACTATATGTAAGTTTTTTACTTTTTTACGTTTGAACAATAATGAGAAATACTATGATTTTCTGTAAATAAAAAAATTGCCTTTTCTTTCATCGCAATCTTTTTTATAACCCACTAGTTTTTATTCTTAGGATTAGGGAATAACTTATTACTCATTGTGGAACAAAAACTAGCAAAAACTAACGATAAAAACCGACGTTTCGGTGTCATCATGACGCCATTGTCAAGGAGAAATAAAAAATGAAGTTTGTGTCAAGGTGTAACACTAAATTAGCATAAATATGTTACGAGTTAATTAAACAAATACTTTTACTTTTAATTAGCTCGTAACATATTTATGCTAATTTAGTGTTACACCTTGCTACAAACTTCATTTTTTATTTCTCCTTGACAATGGCGTCATGATGACACCGAAACGTCGGTTTTTATCGTTAGTTTTTGCTAGTCTTTGCATTTCTAAATCTTTATTGTGGAACAAAAAGACCTTAAAATAAATTAAAGATAATGACTTTCTTCTGTTTATGTGTTTCAAATATAAAAAGGCTGTAGTAAGTCGTGTAAAACGTTCTGGATGGTATCTTGTCGCTTTCCGAGAAGATGGCTTCATCGAAGGCCTCATTATATCTACGATGCACATTTACCATGATTGACCGACATAATTGTTCATGTGCAATTTGAAGTGGAAGAGTGAAAACAATTTGGAGCGAAAAGAATTTGCTTTGACGTCTTCCGGATTGTCACGAGCGTCAAACTCAGCGGAAATTGGAGTTTCATATACATCAGCAATTTGTTGTTCGTCACAGATTTCGCGAATTTCTATAATTTTCGAGGTACTAGAGGTATGAACGAGCCTTGGCTTCATTTTTCTTTTTTTCTCTTTGCCACTGTCATAACCGCGAGCTTTCATCTTTCCGTTTAATTGGAAAACAAAACAAATTTTGCAATCCTTTCTTAACAAATGCGAGTTTACATTTTCGTAGTTGTAATTTACAGTTTATCAAGGGAAATATCAACAATCTTTCTCACAAGTTAAAGATGAATATTTTATTTTAATTTTACCGTCTGTGGTTGAACTAGAATCAAAGTCTCATCTACATTTTTACGATCTCTTGTTTACTGAAAATTATCGTTATTTTTATGGCAACATTTACACTTTTCGTTAATAAAACTGTCAATGTTTACAATACTGGATCCAACAATGATTTCATTTTCCTTTTCATCTTCCAGTGAGTTGTTTAGGAAAGTTTTCGGTCATTTCATTTTATTAGGAATCAAATTCAAGGCGAAACAAATCGTAGCGTTCAGAGGTATCCACTGAAATTTTTCGCGGGTCAAAGTAAGATCGACCGAATGCACTCGACGCGACCTTATTGATGGGGTTTCGACTTCAACATCCTACTTTCGCTCGTTAAATAAACTTTTTTTGACCCCTTTCGGCAAGAATCCTGCCATCAGAACATTTTCCTACCTGCTTTCAAGAGGTAAACTTTCCAATTTTTGTTTCTCAAACAACCACTTCCGCTGGAAACAATAGAGGTGCCGGCAATTTTGAAACGTTCATGGCGGCCATGTTTGTTTACAACTCGCAGATCTGATCGCACGCGCTATCGCTTATTTCTCTCGCGAGTAATTAGCTTGCGTGTATGTTGCAATCCATTCTCCGCGCGGTAAAAAAAAAAACCCTTTCGAGCCTCTTTAAATTCTTTTTCTGTACTCGCAACAAGTGTCTCGAAATTGAAGCTTTTGCCGGGATGTGTTGGCTTTCCATCTGTAAACACAATCATGACATTCGGTTTGTCTGGTCTGTCTCCCCCTCCCTCGGTAAACAGCTCGTCTAATGCCATTTTTAAAGCCAGATCGGTGCGAGTTTGAAAATGCAGTTTTACAGGCTCATTGGCTATTCTCTACAAGAGAGCTTCTTTGTCATGGTATTTTGAATTCGCGAAGGAAAACGCCAGGTCCGCATTCTTGTTAAAAGTAATGAGACCGAAGTGACCTTCTTCCGGTGCCGGGTTAAATCTCCCCATGAGATCACATAAGAAGACGATAACCTTTTCCAAATTAGATTTTCCGACACTGTTGGATTTGTCGAGTACAATTCCTATGCCAAGTTCAGCTCTGCATAAAGGCCTGTGGAAAAGTAAATTATTGGTGATGATTAAGTTACTATGATTCCTTTAACCCGCTATCCATTGTTGAACTATGTTCTTGTTTTCAATTTATTCCCTTTTTCCCGTTTTTCCCATTCACGCACCTTGTCCGAGAAGCTTGGCAAGAGTTATGTTTTTATTTCTAGCTGTACTTCGTCTTTCAATTTATCATTACCAAATAATCGGTCCAAGGAAACTGATTGCATCGCTGTATGTATTATTTCTTGTGTGGTTTTGCGAACAAAGCCATAAAGTGGTAAGTTCAGAGCGCGGTAATAAAATAGAGAGAGATGTAAAAGAGATCAAGCAGAGTTTGGTATCTCCCTGATAAACCCTGAAAATAATTGAGTACAAAAATAATAATTTTGTCTTCACCGAAACAGCGTCAGCGAGTCTTACTATGATTTAAATACTCACGACATATTCCTTCATCGCAAGGAACTGTTTTTGAGCTGGTCCCAGCTCACTGCAGTCTTTTCCACCGTGAGATGGCGGAGGATTGGTGCAGGTTCTTGTCAGTATTTTCGTCCCTTCTCCACATGTCACACTGCATTCAGACTCGGACCCGCACTCAGTGTAACCACCATCAGTTGCTATCACTGTGCTTTCACTGACTCACCGTTACCCATAAAATCTTAAAACCAGCCCTTCATTTCACTTGCCTGGCTGGTCCGTTTAAATCATTTGTACTTGAGACATACACAGAGGATACACACAGAAATAAGATCGACACCATTTTCTTTGCACGTCACCATCAATTCTATTTGTTACTCCCCTTGCCTAGCAGTTTTCTGTTTTTAATGAGCTAACGAACATCTACAGCTTGTAGGCAACAATGTACCAATTCTCTCTGTGGTGTAATGGTACTTACCAGATTACTTATGTATGTAATTTCAGTGAAAGAATAAGCTTTCTCAGATTCAGTTGTTTCCTTTTGTAAATCATCATCTTCCTCATAAATGCAGAGTCACCAGTTTATGTTTTAAAACCCAATGATGTTTCAAGTAATTGTTATTTCCAACATAAATTGAGGAGTTTTTTCTGAGCTCACCACAGGTAGCTTCTAGAATATCTTCCAAATGTCCAGAGAGGTCGTCAAAATCAGGATACAGAAGCACTTTTCCATTCTTTCCTGTAATCTCTGACATTGTCTTCTTTACTTTAAAATTTTTTTTCCGACTCCAACGACAATTATGCTCACACCTTTCCTCTGTTTAAAAACAAGAGAATGAAACCTTATCCAGGTCACAAAATGCAATGCTCTTATATGAGGCTCATGTGCAAGTTGAAATCCTCGGGATAGTTCTTCACATGTTCTAAAGAAAGTTTACTAAGTTCCAAAAATATGTTTTTATGGCGGCTTTCTTCTTTCACGTCTACCTCTGAATATATAAATATTTCATTGCTGTCTGTGAATTTTGTTTCGCCCCTCATATAAATCACTGTGGTGCTCGGTTCAAATATAATGTTGATATTTTTACATTTTTATGATTTACTTTTAGTGCTTTCCGAATGGAAACACCAAATACATCCGAAAAATTACAGTTAAATGGAAAGGACTCAGGTTTGCTAATCCTGTACAAATCTTAGACGAGGGTAGGTTACAGGACCCACGTGCTTTCTATCACTACCTGAATAGGTGGTATATGAAGATGAAATCTACTTATTTTACCTCCAATACTCGGATGGAATGCCCAAACAGAATGTTAGGTCGTTTATCTCTCTTTGACGTATAAGGTTTACCATCTGTGAACATGATTATGAAGTTCTTAGCCTCTGGCCTGTCTCCTCCTTGTTCGGTAACCAACTTTTTGGCAGCAAGATCCATGGCAAGATCTGTTCGTGTTCCCCAGGCGTTAGTTCTCACGCGTAATGTCTTCTGAACAAAGCGTTTTAATTTGTCTTCTTCGTGATATGGTTTATCGTGGAAGTTGCTCTGAATAGCGACTTCCTTTGCAAACGTGATGATGGCAAAATGATTTCCTGAAAGGGAAACACCTTTCTTTTCCACCAGCCACAGGCTTACCATCTTACATATCCGTGGTTTCGGATTTCTATGGTAATGGATCCTGTGGCATTTACATGGCCGTTATAAATGTAGTTCAAATATATTGCCTCTAGAATCTTTCGCTATTGGTCAGTCTTAAGAAGAAATCAGCTCCGAATAAAGCTTAATAGTTCATTACTTGTTTAGAAGTTTTTTTTTTTCTGCCAGAAAGCCTCAAAATCGTTCGTTTGGGGCTTTCAGAGTTCGGCAGTTACTTCGGCTCGCTCTCCATAGTTTAAAAATGCGAAAAGGCAGGCAGCTTACGCATCCAGATCGCACACCACTTTGTACTCGAGACAAAAATGTTTTACCTTCTAGGTCTCATTTTCCCCCCGAAATTCAACAGGCTACTGAAGGATTATTCAGCTGTTACGGTGACTCGGTTTTGAATCATTCCATTCAACGGTTTACGAGAAAATGGAACGCAAATTCGTAGATTTGGAACTCTTTTAGGGATCCGGACGTTAGGGGCACTCAAAGGAATTCCAAACATGCGTTTCGATAATTCTTCTGTGGCCTGTTGAATTTCGGGGGGAAAATAAGACCTAGAAGGTAAAACATTTTTGTTTCGAGTACGAGGTGGTGTGCGATCTGGATGCGTAAGCTGCCTGCTTTGTCGCATTTTTAAACTATGGAGAGCGAGCCGAATTAACCGCCGAACTTTGAAAGCCCCATAATTTGGATATATCAACAAAGTTGAAATGGTAAATTGGCCGCCGTAACGATTACAAAAGCTGACGTTTCGAGCGTTAGCCCTCCGACGAAGGGCTAACGCTCGAAACGTCAGCTTTTGTAATCGTTACGGCGGCCAATTTACCATTTCAACTTTGTTGATATATCCAAATTATTTCGTTACTCCCACCGACGCAGCCCCAAACAGTTTCTTTCGAAACTATCAGCCTTTATTCATTTGAAAGCCCCAAACGAGCGATTTTGAGGCTTTCTGGTAGAAAAAAACACTTTCAAACAAGTAATAGTAATGAACTAGTAAGCTTTATTCGGAGCTGATTTTTTTAAGACTGACTACTAGCGAAAGATTCTAGAGGCAATATATTTGAACTACATTTATAACGGCCATGTAAATGCCGCAGGACCCATTACCATAGAAACCCGAAAACACAGATATTTAAGATGGTAAGACTGTGCACCAGCTCATCGATCAGCTTTATCTTTTTACTTCGCTGCCGCTTGCCTGTACTTCTTGAAATGCCTTCCAGTATCGCGATATCCAATTTTTGATCAGGACAGTTACCTAACGATAGATAGTATCAGTTTTATCAATGATTTATCTCTGACATGCCGGGTCTAAATGCATACTTACTTCTACAGATAGATTAACTCGTTGTCCAGGATGCTGTGAGGAACAGGACTAAAGACTTTTGCTGGCCTTAAGCAAAATACCTGGTATATTGGTTCTATTGGTGTCCTATTTATATCTCTTTATGCATCAGAGATCGGTAATGTGCCCGATATTCTCTAATGTTGAAGCTAGTTATCTTCATCGCGCGCAGTCAACCTGATAACATTTACAGATAACAATATGTTCATGGAAACCGGCTGTATCAAAGACTCAGCAAAGCGAATCTTCACAGATGTAACTGTCCTTCAAAATTACAGCATGATGGTCACTGAAGGAAAAAAGTGCACGTTTCTCGTAGTCTGTTTTCAGCCACTGCATCACGCACAGATTTCCATGATGGGTTCAATATATTGACTTTTGCCTTCATTTCCCTTACTTAATTCAAAAGAGTAAATTTTCCCCAGGAATTTGAAATACATGTAAACCAACTTTAGTGTTCTCGTTTCAAAGACACCATTATGGCGGTTTGTAAACAGCTAATGAGATATTCTTATTTACTGCATGGTGCATTGAATTCGATTACCAAGGAAAGCCCCTTTTGCACAAGAATGGTGTCTTCTATACGAAAAAACAACTGGTTCACACTTTTAGCTGTGCATATATCAAGGAATGGATGTTAGAGTTGCTGTCAGTTGTTTGTCAGCTATCATGCACATCAACAGCAAAGTCATCCACAACTGAGTTGCACATTTAAATATTGTTCATATTACATTGTTCGAATTCGTATCTTGCTTACGTCATATCCCACATGGCACTCGCTGCAGTAATTTAATGTAGGAATTTTTGGGTACTAGGGAGAGGCCGTTTGGTGATATTACAGATTTCTCGATTTCAAATTTGAAGTTTGGGGTGCAAGTCGTTCATTAGCCAATGGAAGTCGTTTGCCATTTGTTCGTGAGCTATCTATCTATGTTTTTAAAATCTGCAAAGGGCAATACAACCCATCTCGGCAGATATACCCACCCATCCCATCCCAGGGAAGGACATCCACCACACAGTAATATCGTGCGTGGGAAATTAACGTCTTCTACCCCTAACCCTGCAGGAGACGTGGCCTACGGTTTATTCGTCCTTATCCGAGAAGACTAGAATATCTATCCATTTCTTGATATCATATAACAGGAGGCAGTTAGAGCTGTGTTTTCAATCTGTTCGCGAAAGATATAGCTAAAATGCCAGAGATGTTAGAACCCACCGAGTAGCCTTCTGCTCAGCAAAATATTTGGTTTACAAAGGTGAGGTACATATTGGAAATATCTTGAACATGATTGTGAAAAGGTCCGTGCCGTATTAGTTGGAGAGATGTAAAATAGGGTTAGTTCTTGATTCTTTCGACAATGTTATCGATATGGCTCATTGGATGTATATCATTATTAGGATGTTACATCGAAGCCTAAAGAATACAATACTATCTGTGGGATTTGTATCCAGCTGGTTTGCATTAAACGAGGCTTTACTCGAGGTGTGCTGGGACGGTGACAATGATAGCGAAAGTGACAGAGACAGGGACAGAGACAGAGACAGAGACAGTTATAGGAAGTGACAGAGACAGTTATAGGAAGTGACAGAGACAGTGACAGTGACAGTGAAAGTGAAAGAGACGGTAACAATGCCAGAAAACATTACAGTAACAGCCAAAGTATCAGCGAAAAATTTAGGGACAGAGAAGTGACAAAGAAACTATTAGTTACATTGTCAATAACAGTGACACTGATACTGCCAGTTACAGTGAAAGACAGAGGAAATTATCACAGACATTTTATAAAAGAAAGGGACAGGGAGAATAACAGTAACTTACAGTGACTTTGAAAGGGACGGTGACAATTAAGTAAACATCGACAGGGTCAGTTACAATGACAGAAACACTTAAAATGACAGAAAAAGTGACGGTAGGAGGAAGATTGACAATGACAGCTGCAGAATCAGGTAAAGTAAAATTGAAAATGACAATGAAAGTGACATAAATAGTAACACTGATGAACACAAACAGTGACTGAGACAGAAACGGTGACAGTGATAAACACAGTCATGATGTAGTGACAGAAACAATGACGGAGACGATGACTAAGAAAGAGTGCCACTGACAGTGACAGAGACAATGAAGTCACATTGACACTGACAGTGAAAGACACATAGACAGAGACAGTGACAGAGATGAAGCATTGACACTGACAGTGAAAGACACATAGACAAAGACAGTGACAGAGACAATGAAGTCACATTGACACTGATAGTGAAAGACACATAGACAAAGACAGTGACAGAGATGAAGCATTGACACTGACAGTGAAAGACACAGACAAAGACAGTGACAGAGACAATGAAGTCACATTGACACTGACAGTGAAAGACACATAGACAAAGACAGTGACAGAGATGAAGCATATGATAATGGGAGTTAGAGTGACTGACCCTTTTAGAGTGACAGAGAAAAAAAAAAGAGAGTGACGATAAAGTGACGGTCACTCTGAGAGTGACAGCGCAACTTTCAGTGGGAGAGAGTGAAAAAGAGAGAAATGGTAACAGAGACGGCTAAGGTGACGATGGCAGTGTCAGCAAAAAAGATAGTAAAATAGACAGTGACAGAGAGTGACTGTAACCCTGACAATAACAGTGACGGAGAGAGAGAGAGAGTAAAGAATAACTTGATCATAATAGTGAGATAGACAGTAACGATAAATACAGTGACAGCTGGTGACAAAGGCTGAGACAGCGACACTAGAACGAGAGAGAAAGGGAGAGTGACATTAAAAGAGACGGTGACACTGACAATGGCAGAGACGGTAAGAGTGACAGTGACCGTGGCACAGACGGTGACAATGAAGTGTCAACTTGAAGTGTGGGACAGACTCAGTGGGAAATAAGAGAGAGAGAGTGAGTGACAGATGCAATGAAAGAGACAGTGACAGAGACAACGAGGAAGATACTCGAAAGAGAAATCGAATAGGAAAAAGTTAGCCATAGTTGCATGAAGTGATAGTGACTGAGAAAAGGACAGTAACAGTGACAGTGATAGTTTCTGAGTAAGTAGACAACGAAGCTCATTCAGGTAGTTCGGGTCCTTCTAATATGTCTAACTCTTTACCAGCTGAAAGTGGTTTCAAAATGGCCTGTTTGAACATTAGCAGTCTTGTCAAACATGTTGACGAACTTAGAGTCTTTCTTGTCGAGTTTTCATTTGATATTTTGGCAGTTAATGAAACCAAACTTGACGAATCCATAAAAAGTGTCGAACTCCATATACCTTGCTATGAATTTATCCGTCGTGACAGAAATAGACATAATGGAGGGGTAAGTTTTTACTTTAAGTCCTCTAATTCTTATATTGTGCATTCCGAGCAAACGCGATTGGTCTTAAAAATTTAACTATAGAAATTCGTAAACCGAACTCTAAGCCATTTCTAGTAGTGACATGGTACAGACCTCCCTGTTCTCCAACCGATTTATTTTGGAGTTATCAGTCATTTATAGGCAATTAGATTCTCTCGACCTAGAGTACTATTTGTTAGGTGAATTAAACTGTAATTTGGCTTCTCCTACACCTGATACAAACACTCCTCGTTTACTCGAGATTTCGGATTTATATGGGCTCAAACAATCAAAAATGAATCAACTCGTAGTACAGAATCCTCATCTACACTAATTGAATTGACTTACACATCTTATGCAGAGAGGGTAGGCTGTTCCGGTGTATTCCATATCAGAGATCATAGCCTTGTTTATGAATATCGGAAAATATTTACCGTCTAATGGACACGTCCATCTCTTACAGAAATTTTCGAAATTTTGATCGTGAAAACTAATGGTTAGTTCTCAGAAAGGGGACAGCAAGTTTGTTTACCGAGTCCCTCAGAGAATAGTTTGATTCGTTTCGCTTTATAAATTCAGACGTGAGATATTCGGGAACCAGCCCGTTTAAAGACTCAAAGCTTTCTGAATTTGACGTTGAGATTTCAAGTCTTTCCAGATGAGTTTGTGAAACAAGGAATCGACATCTACGTCATAGTTTGATGAGGTTATTACTCTTGTAGCATAGTTTTGTAGTTTTTGTAGCTTGTTAGATAATTTTTTGCCACAATTACTCTAGACTAGACTGCGGTAATCAAAGTGAGATTGAACTAGTGAGTTGTATATGTTGAGTAGGGTGGACTGAGGCACAAATGGCTTAACTCACTTTATGGCTCCAATTTCAGAAGCGATCTTTTTACGCTGTTTATCAATGTGAAAATGCCACGTTAAATTTTCATCAATATGTATTCCAAGTGATTACACAGAGGAAACTTCTTCACTCGGATGATTATCAATGGAGAGTTCGAGCGTATCAGATAGAGTACTTAATCTTTGCCTGGAGACGATCAACATAAATTTAGTTTCTGTAGCATTAACGTTCAAGGCAAGTCTATTAGACACAAGTAATTTGCTTAACTTTTCAAGGTCGTGAGATGACTAGACTGAATGAGATGCAAATCAGAACCAGCATAAGTAATGGAGGTGTCATCAGCATACATTCTAGAAGTGCTGAAAGAAAGACAATCAGCAAATTGTCAATATAATTAGAAATAAAAGAGGGCCAATGACCGTTCCCAGTGGCACACCTCATTTAAAAGTGTTGAGGTCAGAGAGACAACCATTAACTGCGCATCGTAGTGTGCGATTCGTCAAAAACGATTTGAACGACTTAAACTAATCAAGAGTTTTACCTTGAATTCCAAAGCGATTCGTTTTAGTAAGTAATATCTCATGATGGACAGTGTCGAATGGCTTTTTAAGTCGAGAAACACTACGGCATTGACGTAGCCACGATCGGTATTAAACGCCCAACTGTCAGTGGCCTCTAGTAGTGCAGTAACAGTTGAGTGTAGAGACCGGAAACCAGATTGTTTTTTAGGGATAATTTTTTCACTGTATAAGAATTTGAAGAACTAATCGTACACAATCCTCTCGAACGCTTCGGCGACTACGGAATGACTGAGATAGGTCAGTAGTTGTTTAAATAAGAAAGGAAGATTCCCAAGCTATGGTAAGAATTACAGTTCCTTCTCTCATACATTCTTAATCATTAATAAAAGTCCAGACTGAGAACCCAATGGGCCACCCTTGGCAATATTCCATGAAGTCTTTATGTTGAAATTTTCACAACCGGTTCGCTGAGTTCGCGACCCATGGACTGAAGCCTTTTCATCGTGGGTTCTTACTATGTCTCAGTCTATTAGTAATCATGTTTTCTGTTATAAAAAAGAAATGTTTTTGGAAGTTCTGGTGTCCTTTGAGAAGTCTTGTCGTATCAGCGTTCGCTTTAGCTAATGATAACGGGTGCGAATTGATGTGTGGGTCGGGTAAGAACGACACAAACTGGGTACGAATCGTCTGAGTACGAAACGTCCATGGGTATGAAACGACTGAATACCCTATTTGCATCACCATCTTTAAGTAAAATTTAGCCCCACAATTAATATTAACAAATCTCCACAGTGGTTAAGGTTTGTTGTCGAAATTTTATCCCCGCAGTATTTTCGAGTCTTTTCAAGCAAGGAGAGGCAGACGTTGACTAAAACTGAGTTCAATTATTGTTTGTTCCATCACATATATAAATGTGAGACTAGAAAGAAGTTACTGCCCGGGGCTGTAGAAAGGGGGAAGGGGGTGGGCAAGCACCCGAGGTACACATTTGGAGCTCCCTTTCGCAGGCAAGACTCTCTCCGGCTGTCGCTCAGCACATTTAAACAAGAAAGTTGGAGTTTCCCAGTCACATAAAAAACTATAAAGAATCACTAGGGGAAAATTAGTCTTGAATTTTCTTTCCTGAAAGACCAACATTTTCATTGTAATGAAATAAAATTTAAGTTCAAAATGTTCGCTCAACACTTCACCAAAAACAAGCCAGGTGGGGTCATTGTTTGACCTCGGAATGTCATCTGCGAGGAAAGCCCGGCAAGGATATGTATATTTGGAATGGCTTAATAATAGTAATACAACACTGTGAAAAGTGTCATACGATATGCCTCTTTTATTGCAGATATTATATAGAGTGTTTAACATTATTTTAAAAAAAATCTTAGTGTGTTTCCACAATGTACAGGAAAAAACGCTCGTCCTTGCTCGGACAAAATCTCCATTTTTAAATAGGCGGACCATTTAATCATGACAAAGGTGTTCCTATCAGCTCCAACACTTCTGAATAGCGCTTTTAGTTTCTTGTACGAGTCGAAAACAAAAGGAAAACGATTAATTTGATTTAAGTAACACTCTATTGAGATGGTTCTCTCCGTTTATGAAAAAGCTTTTTAACAACAGCAAAACAGTTATGTTAAATACGTCAGTAACAATGTACTTGGTTGTTTTCCGATACCAACGACACAAAATTTAAAGAATTTACGACTCATGCAATATTACATTACAAGATATGTCACCCAATAAATGATCTTGTCGATAAATGACACTTAATTGAAAGGTAAATATATTAGTTGTAGTTTATGCTCCATGACTAAATCAATACTAAACTACTAAATATCTTGATAAGTCTTTATCACCAACAGGGGATACTTCATTAGAATAATTGCTGACAAATCTTTCTATTGTTTCACGTACAACAGGAGTAAATAGTTTGTCTGATACAGAAATCTACATAAACGAGCTGTTTTCTAATTTATTATTCCTCTCTTTTTTAATCCTAACTTAATCAGCTGAGTCGAAATTGAGTTGCTTATCAATTGCAACTTAAGAAAAAACTGACATAAACGTTTGCTATTAAGGACACAGCTTTCATTTATTCTAACGCGATGAAACCCTTGAATTATCACAGTTATAATCAATACACATTTTCTAGTACTTGATTTACTACAAAGTGTCTGAAATGTACCCTAGCGGCCGGGTTCCTAAGCAGTATTCAAAATGGCAGCGTCTAACGACGGTCGCTGGCCCATTTTCCCAATCGCTTTGCCACTGCGCTCCCTGTAGCTCGTACTGTTGGCTCGGCATCTTCATCTCCGAGATCTTCAACTTTGGAGTATTTGGTCGTGTCATAAGATCCCATGTCGAGCAGCTGCAGATATGTCTAAAGGGCAAAACAATAAGAGAGGGTCATTTATGAGCGTCACAACGTTCTCTAACGTCAAGTCAAGCAGAAAATGAAACTGACTACTTCAAAGTACGTAAAGGATCCTCGATTTAAAGGCACAGAAGTAATGCGCTTTCTTACATAGGTTGGTAGGTAGGCTAGATTGAGCAGAGAAGGTAAGTAGAGGGAAGGGCGGGAGGGATGGAGATTGATGGGTTTGTTGGCAAGACACCTCTTAGCGTGCTTTATGTTTGAGTATTAGTGTTTCAAAACATAAACAATATTGATGGGCTAAGACAAATAGGAAGAAACGTAACTACTGGCAGGAGCCTTCAAAATGAAAGCTCAAAGCACCAAAATTCCCGCAAGCAGCCCCAAGAGAAGTTAAATAAAACCAATACAATCCCAAATCACTCCAATTAATCTGGTGAAATCAGCTTTAAGAGAATAATGGTCTAAGAAGGGTTAAATAATCACTGAGCCCTACTTGAAGAACGTGTTCAATTCTCGCTACAAACCTCTTCACGAAGGTAGGTATCCATTCTTCTGCGAAGGTTTTCAAAGGGAGGACGGAAGTCGGGGTTAAAATTCCAGCATCTTTTCATTATAGCATATCTGGAATTAAGGAATGAAGGTAAATGCTGGACTGTATGTTATGAATCATGTGATAACTTACCACCGAGAAATCTTAAAGAAAGCCCTTGCCAAATAATGGTTAAAATGGTAAGAAATGTCTGGCTATAACGACTGTAAAATTGATATTTTCAAAAATTTTTAAAGTGAAAAGAAAACTTTTAACAAAACAAACTGGTGGCCACTGTTAACTTTTTTCATTCAACAGAGTTCAGTAACGAGAGCAGAAATCAGATTAGACACAAGACAATGTTTTTCTTCGAAAGGGGGAATTTGGGGTTTTGAATGAAGCAAAGCGTTAGACAACTTGAAAAGCAAGACTCACAGTTTATCATCAACATGATCGGGCTTTGGAAGTTTGTATCCATGAGTGACCTGTGCAACTACGTTGCCTTCTGACCATCCGTCATATGGAATTCCTCCTGTAAACGAATAAAAAATGTTTAAAAATATTGAGATTTAAATCAAAGAGAGATCCACTTCCAGTGCTTGATCAGAGCCTTCGAAAAATGGTGTTTACTAGCCTGATACTTAATGCAATTGATGACCACTTTTCTATGAAGTAATTTGTAAGAAATGAGAGTTCTTTGTCATTTTAAGTCTCACGCAAAATGCTACTCGTCTTGTGTGATAGTAAGAGCAAGGAAAGTTCCGAGACAACAGAGATTGAAACTTCGACAATCTGAGCATGAGTCATCATTGGAGTAAATTTTGGCAAGACAAATCTATCTGTTACAGCTCATCAAACTAACGTCGGTCAATAGAGTCTGACAGGCATTGACACTGACAAACGAGTTTCACATACGATACTTACAACATTTCCAGACATGGACGGCCCGGATGTATAAATATTTGATATCGAACATAGTTTGACTTACCAAGGGTAACTATCTCATACAGAACGATTCCGTAAGACCACCTGAAAAATATTTAAAAAAACACTGCCCAGTGAGTGTTGGATATTAGCTTGGAAATATAAAAACCGAAGAGATAAGCTGCTCAGTGCAATACTATACACCATACATACACGTCACTCAAGGTGGAAAGTCCAGCAAGATTTCCCAACAAAATCTCAGGTGGAGTCCATTTAATTGGCAAACAGCCCTGCAACGACGAGTTTGTGTTAAGAATTAGCGCTATGATACCGATTTGCTCCAAAGGTCATGCATACAAACAATTGTAAACACTACGATTTGTTTGGCACTAAGGTTGGTGGTGCACTCCTTCAGAGACTTTATAGTGTCAAAATTGATCAGTTGTCATAAATTTTGAACAGCAAAGTCAACAAACTCAGTTGTATTCTGTGGCACAGCAAAACGTGGGACCATCGTGGCAGTTAAGGCGAGGTTTAGAGTAGAGTTAGGGCCAGCCTTAGGAATCTGTTTGCAGGTGGGACAGTAAAAATAAAAGACAAAGAAGATGTTCTACCTTTTTGGCATTTCCATGACCATACTTGAAGTTTTGATATGCCATGCCAAAGTCGGTCACTTTGCACACATAGTTATTATCAAGGAGGACGTTTCGAGCTGCCAGGTCTCGGTGGATTATCTGCCAAAAGACAAAGATCCAAAATGTAAACTGGCTAACAAATGCATGTCTCTTGTGAGACTTACCATAACCAGAGGGAAGATCATGTAGATGTTTGCATGGTTTTACGACATAATTTAATTGACAGAAACAAATTACAATCATACAAAATCAACAACTTTATTACAATATTCGTTCGAGCGACTCCAATGGACCATACAGTAATTATCGTTGATAACTCACTTAAGCCCTCTTCAAACTATATCTTAGCTCACCACTATCTCAGTCTCACAGTTTTCCTTAAGTTCCATGATATGGACAGTTTTGTACAGCAGCGCTCTCTTTCTTGGAATAGCGTTCAAACAGTTGGTCCCTCCCGACAACAGCAAAAACTCCTACTACACGACTGAGTCCTTCTATGCATTTACAAAGTATTCTAGAAGATTTCAGAAGATTACCATGCACCTATTTTGACAGTATTACAACATAACAAAGCCTAACAGAACGTCCTAGAAAGTTCCACAGAAAAATCACGCATGCAAGTCAGCATGAGTAGGAATCGTAAAAATTTCTGGATACTTATTCATAACAATGGGTTGTAAGAACCATTGTTCCTAAGGGTGTTCAATACAGACCGAGCAAATACCAAAAACACTGACATCAGGTGACCCACTGACAACACCAAAGAAACCCTTGGTCGAAGAAACATTCGGAATATCAAACCTGCTTCAAAAAAATGTCATACTTACTCCTCTTGATCCAAGGAATACCATACCAGCAGCAATTTGTTTGGCAAATAGCACAAGGTCATAGTTGTTCAAAGCTTGAGCTCTTCCTTCTCCAAGATAATACCGATCCTTAATTCCCCGGCATTTTCTCATGTAGCCAAGCAAGTCACCGCATGGCAAGTATTCCATGATAAGGATTGGATGAACTTAAAATAATCCAAAAAAGGAAGAGATCAATCCAACAAAAGAAAAAAAAAAAACAGTCAAAGGTAAAAATATACTCAGTCACAATGTAATTACAATTGCCAAGAATAATGCCTTAAAGTGAATTTGTACCTTGTCTAGTGACGCAGCCAATGAACTTCACTATATTTGGCTGATTGCTTTCACCGAGAATTTTTCCCAACTCGATCTCTCTCATCAAACATTTCCTTCCTTCCTCCCCTGCAGTGGCTGCAATAAAAACGATATACTCTATAGCCAGGAAAAAAGACTTATTGACGAATTTTTTCGCGGAAAAACTTTGGGTAAGGATTTAGACCTCACATTTTAGGAGGTCTCTGAAGCTCAGTTTGTGGCGCTCACACCTGCGAAGATGGAACTGGTTAGCGATGGAATCCTTTCTTACAATTGAAGCACATGTTTGCCATCTTCAGATGTTTTATTTCTACTGAACATTTATTATTGTTTTCATTAAATATGACTTTGCATGAATCTCTCAGAGTGCCTTAGTTGACCCGTGATAAACAACCATTGGAAGTGCCAAACAGGCCAGCCTTTGCTGTAAAGTATTTATCTACGTGATTTGAGGAGAGATAGTTGACTGGATCTTACGTGTGAAGCATTTAGCAGCAACTGTGCGATTTCCAGGCCTCCCATTTGGAGAACTAAGAAGAGCTCTCCACACTGCTCCAAATGACCCACGCCCAATGACCTCTTGAAGCAGAACACGGTTTACTTCAACCTCCCATTCGTCCACTTCTATATTCGACAGCTCCATCTCAACTGCCTGCCCTTGATTAGGACTAAATACCATGAAAATCAAAATGATAAATATGGTGCAATAAATATTATAAATCAGAGTATATGTGATCAAGAAAAAAGAAATGAAGGAAAAGGTTTGTTTTTAAACTACTTGACACATTTCTTCAAATTATGAAATAAAAATTAATCTCAGGTTTGCAAAACAACCTTTTCTTGTGCAGAAAAACGAAGACTGTAGAACAACTCGTTCATGCAGACAAGTTAATATCGAGAATCCGTCGACAGTTGCAAAAGTTCATTATTCATTATATTTTTCCAAACGGAAACTTTTAATGAACCTTTTTTGAAAACTACATGAAAAAGTTCTATCGCGCTTTTCTTTATCGATCCCAAAAATCGAAAAGTTCGAAATACGCCTAGATAGAAAATGTAAATTTCTTGTTATGTTGTTACGTTTAAGTCGGAAAAGTGAGCCGTTGAAATAAAGTACTTCGCGTCTTTTTCGCAGAGGTAATACAACGTTGTTGAGGGCTTAAAATGAATTCAATTAACACCAAACTTCACCCAAAATAAGAAAAACTACTTCCATCCATTTCTGTTATGTAGTATTTTTCGTTCACATCGATATTGTTATTTTCTAAGTCCTCTAAGCAACACCCTCAAAGAGCGCATAAAATGAGAGCGAAAATGGGTGAAATTCAACCCGATAAAAGTGTATCTGGTACCTCATATTTTAATTTTTTTACTGCATATTAGTAAAAGTATTGTTATTATTCATTTCTTGGGTAAAATTTGATGCTCTAAATCGGAACGCTTCCCTTCGAAAATACCATAAATGCTTGTATCGTTGGCAAGCAAAATGATAAATATGGTGCAAACAAACGCCAATCTAATTGACCCTCTTTAATCGAAAAAGTTTGAAAATTAACGTTAATCTTGGACATGTTTGCCTTGTATTCAACTTAACATAGATTAACATATTAAATCATACCTTCAGAGTTACGTGAGAGCTGAGAGAAAATTAAATTAGAGCCGAAAATGTACTTCATACGCTCTTAAAATGGAAAAGTTGTGATAATTTCTTAGTGGGTCTCTCGGATGACTCTTAAACATTTCGAAAGCAAGTTTTTTTAATTTGTCTGTTTGTTTATTTTTTTTTTCATATATATCAATAACTCCAGCGAACACAGAGGACGACAGTAATATTACCATTAAAGTGCGCTGTCGCACTCTTTAATGTAGTAATAGGGAAGCGATATGCAGATAACATGCGTTATATTGCGTGACATTGATATTTTCTTACTTTAAAGGCCAAAAGTCGCAACATCTCGCCTTTCGGTGGATTCATCTATATCTACAGAGAGTTAGTTTGCAAAGCAACAGATGAAAAAAAAAACAAAAACAAAAAAAAACAAAGGATTTAGCATTAAGGAATCAAGAAATAAGTAGCTCACCGAGGTGGAGGTGCTGCTTTCATAATTGGCTTCTCTTGAATGTAGCCGTTTCATTATATCAACTGTGAAACTGATTGTGCTTTGACAAGTAATACGTAATTCACTTGCGGATTTTTATCTCGAGATGTTTTGTAAAACCTTTCAAACATCTTACGGAATAGTTTAGTTATCTGTAATTTTCTAAGCTACAAGCTGACCATAACCGCGACTAGATTTAATTTTTGAGTTTAAACGTCTTGATATGAATAACTTAACTTGCTGTTTGTCTACACATTTAGCACCATATTTGACACGAACACTTCTGTCATTTTCGAAGGGAAGCAGTGCGATTCCGAGCAAGATGGCTGGATATTGGCCGAGTTTTTTTTCGCACTTTTATGGCCGAGACGAAGTCGAGGTCCATAAAAATGTGGAAAAAGACAATATACATTAACAATATACACTGACAGATTGGGTGGCTAATCAGAACACAGGATTCGCTTCATCTTGCCCACGGGCACTGCGAGCGATTCAATAAAGCTTTTCATAGGCCATTGAATTTGACTTGTATTTTACCTCTGCGAAAAAGACGCGAACTATTTTATTTTAACGGGTTACTATTCAGACTTTAACGTGACAACTTAAAAAGAAATTTAGATTTCAAAAGAGATAAAAGGATCATCTGCTCGCACGCAAAATTTAGAAGTGGGATTGCATCGAGTTGTGGCGTACGAAGTTGCCGTTTACGGGGGAGGGGGTAGAAACGGCCATCTAGGCGTATTTTGAGCTTTTCGATTTTCGGAGAAAGAAGAGTGCGATAGTACTTTTTGAAAAAAAAAAGAAAAATTAATTACGAAATTTTGCAACTGTCGGCGGATTCTCAATATTTATGGCCAGTGGCTCTTAACATTTAAAATGGAATGGTTGGCATGACATTAAGACCCCATCTTCAATTTTTTTTTTTGTCAAATACATTCCAATTTACAGAGTAAATAAAAAATTAACTTACAGAGGCATAGCAACAGCTGTAGTTTCAAATGTTAAATAAAGAAAGAGACAAAGAAGGAAAAAATTTTGCTTAACTTTTAACTCAATAAAAATGTTATGCACTTAGGTGGTGAAGAGAGTTTCAACAAAGTAGTAAAAAAAGGAACATAAAAAGTGTCACAACTAATAACAATGATAATGATGGTTAAAATATTGTTAATAACTAACAATAATTTATTATTAGTGAAATCAGTGGTTTACTCAGAACTCTATGTGCCAAGAAGTTCAACGGTGCATGGTAGATGATAAATCAGAAACAGTAAAAACCTGCCAATAGTACCCAAAAGGTTTTTCTTCTGCAAACCGAGATGATATTAAATCTACCTAATAGCAAAATTGAAGAGAATTGGAATAGGGGTGAAGTAAAAGTAAGCATAAGCTAGTCCAATTTTTGCTTCTGACAACTATTTAGTGGAAAAGGTACCTAAGACAAGATATGAAGAATGAGTCTTACCTGTCCTTCGACGTTTCCAAAAATACCAGCATACGAGCAAAATAACAATGACAGCAGCCACTGATCCAACAATATAATACCACACCAGGGATGGACTCCTCACCCTCACAGCTATTGGAATACGTTAAACACATGACCATTAGCCAGTCGAAGGTAGCACATGTGATCACGATAATGGAAAGGTTTTTACCCAGTATTACCCACCCTTCCATGGATTCTATCTTTTGCTAGAGTTTCCCTAGCACATTAGAAGTGGCTCCTATTTTATGGCAGAGATTCCCAGAAAGGTTAATCAAAACTACGTTGTAGAAGAAATAACCGAATAACCATAACGGGAAGTCTGTTTACAAGCAAAGTGGCCCAACAGGCCAGTGCTTAACTCCCGATCAAAAGTATTTCTACTCCCATCTTCTAGTCTATTGCAGGGTTACCCCCCAAAGTAGTAGAGAAATAACCTGCTAATTGGATGAAGAACAATATCCATTGCCCAATAGGAAACAAATAATCATGATGATATTGGAACGAATTATACCGGTATCAAAAAGAAGATTCTAGTGCATTTAAAAGGCCAGGGACTCAAATTTTCATGCGAGACACGTACTTACCACAAAAAAACAAAAAAAACAAAAAAAACAAAAAAACAACAACAACAACAACAATGAAAACAAAAAAATAAAAATAAAAAGCAGCCAATAGCATGTTTAAAACAATACAAAACTTTCAGGTTACATTTAAATTGAAATATTAATTGCTGTTAAATAATAGATTGTTTCTAGGACACTACAATAATGCCAGCTTACTTATTGTCACAGTGGAGCGGGCCACATTTCCTAGTCTGTTACGAGCTTCACAGGAATATACACCACTGTCCTCCTCCACAACCTTTGCAATAACCAGGTAACTTTTTGTCTCATTCAGTCGCGTAAAGATGTCGGCTCTCTTCTTTATTTGGTCTCCATTTTTTTTCCAAGTGATATTTACTGTTGCTGCGTTGGCAATGCAAGTTAACCTCAGCTCATTACCTGAAGTGAGGGTTGGATATGGTTTTGGAATCAATTCCGCAGTTGGTTTTTCTGTGTTAAAAGGAGATATTGTATATGTATACGAATCTTGATTTCTTTATGGAAAAAAAGAACTTACTCTCAATACCTTAATAAGGCAACTAGTATAAAAACGAAGTGATCCAAAAGCAACCCTCCAAACGGAATTTCCAAGATGCTTCTAAGTAACCCCAGACCTAGCCCTTTGTTTCTAATAATATTATCATGACATATTGCACCATTCAATATACAAAACGCTGCAGTGATAAAAATCTATCGGATGAAAATGACCAGAGTGACCATAACCTAATGTCAAATTCATCACATATAAAAAAGTAATCTCAAACAATTGGTTAATGGCGCATGTGCAACATTTATCCTTCCCACAATTCATTACAGTATTTTTCCTAGATACATTACACCCAAGTTAGCATTTGAACTTGTTGACTCAAATTTTCTGGGAGAATTTCCAGGGGTATCAAGACTCTATCTCGACATAATTATTATAAGAACCAGTCGTGACACACTGTCAGTTATTTTTGGTCAACCTTCAGACTAGCCAACATTAACAACATCAAAGAGGAAAGAATTGTATACTATTATTGCTAAAGTGGATCCATCACCATCATTACCCTAATAGCTATTAAGTTACAGTTACTATTGTTACCATTATTACAATCCTCTTCATCACTATCACTAGTATCATTATCATCATTATCATTATTATTATTATTGAGCCTACCAAAAACTTGAAGTGTTGCTGAAGAACTTATTGTATTTGCTTTGTTTTCTGCTGTGCACTCATATGTTCCTGCCATTTCCTTTTTTGTTCGCGGTGTTTCCAGGAATGATTCCACGAATAAGTCCCGCTCAAAATTCTTTTTATTAATACCTGATTGGAGTTTACCGCCTTTAAACGTCCACGTCACTTTTGGTGTTGGAACACCTGAAGCACGGCAAGTAAAGTTGACAGGGTCTTCATAAGTAACAGACTGATTTACTGGAGACAATAAAATCCTAGGAGACACTGAAAATAAAAGAAGACTACAATCTTCAACCAAGGTTCTTAAGAGACAACCAAATAACCACAAGTAATTTAGCAGTAATTAGATGCAACAGTAAATTTGGAGCCTCTGCCTACACAAACTTCCTGAAGTAAAAGAATCATTTTCATACATTAGATGGGAGTAGGACAGGAGGATATTATATTTCGAACGAGTGAGAGCTTCCCTCAGAAAGATAGTATTAGCATGAAAAGTGTAATCTAATATATTATTTACATAATACTGTAAATATCATGTAGTACCTAGTAGTGACATCATGGCGGCCGGATGCAATCTTACAATGCCTGTCACCACATGCGTGTTTCTATTACTCAAGACTTATGCAGAAGACTCAATGACTCTCAAAGAGATTGATAACACTTTCAGGCTCTCCCCAGTAAAGAAGATAATTTCCGCAAGGCGAAATATCAGTCCAAATAACACTTCCAATTATTATCGACTGGAATACAATCATCTTCCAGTTTTTTCAAATTACTAACCTGAAATTATCTATTGAGTCACCACGTCACAAGGGATTCATACGTATTATTAACCCTACAACAATTTCATCATTTAGGTCTAAATTGGAAGATACTGACTGGTCGCCAGTTCATACTGCTATTTCGGTTGATGAGCGTTATGACACATCCTCAAACCTTCTTACGTCTGCATATCGGAAGTCATTTCCTCTTAAGCCTGCAGGCCCTAAATCCCCACGCCCTTCAAAACCTTGGTTTTCTCGAGGTCTTTTTGCTTCTTGTAAATGGAAGAATGCTCTTTACAAACAATTTCGGTTAAATCCTACTACACTTAACAAGTTAAGATACAACAAATATCGTAACAAATACAATTTTCTCATTACACTTGCTAGGAAAAAATATTTTCATGACAAACTTTTCTCTGTTAGCTCAGACTTGAGGAAGACATGGGCAGTTATTAAACAAGTAATCTCTAAAAAGAAGCCTGAGCTACATTTTAGTCATATGAAAGACAGCACTGGCACTTACTCAGATCCAACTCAAATAGCTAAACAGTTCAATAATTTTTTTGCTAATATTGGGCCTTCTCTGGCGAATAAGATATCATTCTCTCAGTCTTCCCACAGAGATTTCATGATTGGCCATTATATAAATTGTTTTTACATTACCCCAACTTCTCCGACAGAGGTTGCCAATATAGTTTATTCTTTAAAAAATAGTACATGCAAGGGCTCTGATGGTCTCTGTATCTCCCCTATAAAAGAGACCATTGATTTAATAGCTGTGCCTTTGTCTCATATTTGTAATCTGTCATTCTCCCATGGTCTCTTCCCCACACTGCTCAAGACAGCAAAAATACTTCCTATCTTCAAATGTGATGACTCCTCTTTGCTTTCTAACTATAGGCCTATTTCCATTCTTCCCTGTCTCTCCAAAGTTTTTTAGAAACTCTTTTACATTAGACTGTTTGGTTTCCTTGATAAATTTAACATCCTTAACCGCTTTCAATATGGCTTCAGACCTCACTATTCTACTACAATGGCTATTCTTGAATTTGTTAACAATGTTTACGAAGGCTTTGAAAATAATGAATGCACTGTTGAAGTTTTCTTAGACCTTAAGAAGGCATTTGATGCAGTCAACCATCACATACTTAACGAGAAATTAAACTTTTATGGTATCCGTGGTACTCCTCTAGCCTGGCTCAATAGTTATTTGACTAAGAGGCAGCAATATGTTATGGTCAATGGCCATGTGTCTTCCAATAAAACAGTCAAGTGTGGGGTCCCTCAGGGTTCAGTTCTTGGCCCTCTCCTTTTCCTCTTATACATGAATGATATTTTCCACTCCCCTAGTTACCTCTCTTTCATTCTCTTTGCTGACGATACCAAAATTTTTTTTCGTCATAAAGACTTGGCTACTCTAGAAAACATTGTTAATCAAGAGCTTTCTCATGTCTTCTCCTGGTTTAATGTAAACAAGCTTACTATTCACCCTGACAAGTCCAAATGCATTATCTTCCATCCACGGCGTAAAAAGATTGATCTCTCCAAAGTGAACATCTATATAAATAACACTCCTGTAACCCGGGTGGAGAAATGTACATTTCTTGGAATTATCATTCATGAAAATCTCTTATGGAAACATCATATTATTACTGACTGTGATAAGGTCGCTAAGTTTATAGGAATTTTACGTATATCAAGACGATATCTACCCTCGCATACCCTAAAAATTTTATATAATTCTCTTTTCCCACCATACATTAATTATTGTAATTTGATTTGGGGGTCTACATTTGCCTCCTACCTCGAACCACTTTATAAACTACAAAAGAAAGCCATTCGTATTATTACGTTTTCTCCTCCACTAACACATACTAAACCTCTTTTTTCTAAGCTCAATATATTTTCGCTTCACTTACTCTACAAATGCCATATATCCTGTTTTGTTTTCTCATATTTCAATCGCCTTGTGCCTGCCACTCTTTCTTCGCTTTTACATTTCAATCGTGAGTTTCATGATTATTCAACTCGCTCTTGTTTTAACTTACACAAAATAATTCTCGCGTAGGTATCAATTTGCTATTTGTTCCCAAGCCCCAACTATTTGGAATGATATCCCGCTGACTTTCCGTAATAGCCTTACCATTAGTAACTTCAAAAAGAGGCTTAAATTGTACTTCTTGAACCTGAATTAAATTTTCAGCCATTAAAATTGAATATTATACTGAACCTCTGATATACCTGGACTATTGTTTATTACTTAGATTAATCTACTGCATTTTGTAAATTTGTGAACATTATACTGAACTTCTAGTATACCTCGATTATTGTTTATTACCTAGATTTGATTAGATTAGATTAGATTAGAATAACTTAGATCAGTCTACTGTTCTTTGTAAAATTAGTCTTTGTCTCTGACCATAAGCCATTTAAGCCTCTGGCTTTGGCCAATCTTAGGAATTTACTTGTATGACACAAACAATAATAAAGAATAAATGAATAAATACAACATGGCTGGCCATACCAAACAAGCAACTTCACGCAGTAGATGCACTGGAACTTACAACATATTCCTTCTCTTCGCTGGCGACACCGAAATCTATAACAACCCACTTGTCACCTGTAATATTCTACTATTGGTAGCAGGCGACATCGAACCTAACCCTGGTGAGAAATACATATGTTTTTCATGTCAAAGAACCACTGCAGTGACCCACCGCAAAATCTTATGCTCTTCCTGCAATAGCAGATTCCATACTAAATGTGGTCCATTGAAGAAATATTACAAACACCCCCAAAATGCTGCCGTTCACTGGACATGTAGCTTATGACATCTTAAGGCTTTGCCTTTCTGCTCAACACCAACTGAGGAGCTTGTTTCGCTGATTTCTAAAGGAGATCTAAATGTCTCATAACCCAACATAGTTGATCAATCTCCTATTGAATGGTTCAAGCCAAATATTATAGATTATTATAAATCGAACTTAAAAACTGGTCACCTCAACGTGAACAGTATCTTTGGGAAAGCAGACGAAATTATTGACCAACTAAGAAAATGCAAGAAATGATAATAGGTAAATCAAAGTACGATATCATTATGAACTTCTATTTGAAAACAGTGCTATTGAAACCAAAGACCAACTCAAGATCCTGGGAATAAAGTTGAATAATAAACTATCTTTCCAGGAACACATAAAGGATATCCTTAAAGTGCTACTGCGACGTAAATTTTTGCATTCTATTTTCTCAATTTTCTGGTGTTAACATCACATTTAGACCCAAAACTATAAGAATAAGCGTAAGTTTCTCAAATTTGACCACGTTAATCCTTAAAAACAGCGCCGCGAAGACATTAAAAATTCTTCCGCCATTGCTCGAATAACACACTGGAGAGCCTGCGAAAATAACTACAGCGGGTTTAGTTGTGACGTCATTGACTCACTTCGACAACGTCGCGAAGGCATGCCTTTACAAGAAATATGCAAAGAAAGCTGGGGAACAATTCTTTCGATTTTTATTCCTTCTTTCCTACGGAACCAGAAAACAACTCTCCTGGCATACCAAATTAGCCACGTTTGTTGAGTCGTTGACGTCACTTCCGTTCTCGACCCAGTTTCTTTGTCTTCGCACGGAGTTCTGTAGTTCGAAGAATAGCAGCCGTTTAGATTGCGAATCTACAGGGAAAATAATATTACTTCTCGATGGAGTTTTGCCTTAAGATTTGGCAAATTTGTTACTTAGGGTAAGTACTTTCAACCTCCGAGGAGAAAAGAAAAGGTGCATTTTTGGTCGCAGAAGCACTTTAATAAAGTCTATGCAAAAATTGGGGCACTGAGACGCATAAAAAGCTTAGTACCAAAGAACACCATGATAGCTCTGTGCAGAAGCTTTATTCTGCCTCATTTCAAATATTGCAATCCTCTTTTCATTGGTCTTTCAAAAACGTTAAGTAATAAACTAGAAAAGGCAAACCATTATGGTCTAAGAACAGTTTTAAACTTAAATAACTCAGTGTCCTGTGAATCTGCCCTTTAATCAATTGATATGAGATCATTATCAAATAGCCGCATAGAACGATCACTTGTCATATTTTTTAAATGTTTCAAGAAAAATGGCCCATATTACAGTAGTAATATTTTAAGCCCCACATTCTAACTTATAATTTACGTAACAGAGGCCATAATGTTAAACAGAAATCTTGCAGTACTCAATTCATGCACAACTCCTTTTCACATATTATTTCTCGAATTTGGAATCAGTTACCTTCGCTGGCAAAGTCTGCTGAAAATGTGTCAATTTTTCGTAGATCAATTAGCAAGCTCGATTTTCCAGGTTGTCAATGTAACAATTGTTTAAATTGATATTTATCATTTCCAACAATTATTTGTCACCACTATACAAATTGCATCAACTCATTGCATTATATATTATATTTAGTATCGAACAACTTTTTTTTTGATATTTTATACACATAACGCTTTTTATATTTTCGCTGTCAATCACTTTTGTCATGAGCCTCTGGCTCGGGAGATCTGGGCAACCACTCCCTGTGTAATTGACTTTAAATAAATGATTACAGTAACTATTATTATTACTATTACTATGAAGTATGCAAATCAAGTCAAATTTAAAAGCAAATGAATAAACTTGGTTTGTACAAATCCTATTTAAATGTCTAGCATAAAAAAAAAGCCTGTTCAAAAAGTTACATGTACTGACTGGCCAGACCACAGCACCGGTAGCTATGTTACCTACTTGTACATGCACTCTTTGTGAGAAGTTCCTGAGTTCTTTAACGTCCCCTGTTAACCAGTACAGAGAAGATGAAGGAGACAGGGCATACAGTCTATTGGCCTCATCCGAGAATACTAAAATGTTTAACCATTCACCACCGTCATAGCATATCCAGCACATTCTCTTAGGTTACTTAAAGATCTTCAGTGGTGGTCCGGTCTAAGGTTGAACCTTCGACCTGACGCATAGTAGTTCAGGGCTCTACAACATGAGCTTATGGAGCATAATTTGTAAATATTAATAATTTTTTTTTCTTATTTACCAGTAGCTGCAATCCAGAAGGAGGTGCTAGCTTTTCCAGCCAGATTTTCAGCGGCACATTCATAGAAACCCTCATCATCAAAAGTCACGTACTTAATAATTAACGTGTTGTTGTTGCCAAGAGCTTCTCCATTCTTGGTCCACTTGATAGATACTGGAGGATCGCCCCTTACAAAACAAGTTGTTGTAAATGTGGAGTTCAATGTAATTGAACGATTCTTGAGTCCAGGATTTAAATGTGGTGGTACTAGAAAGCAAAATTTAAAAAAGCGACAATGAGATTATCTTCACAGGTACATTGGTACCTCGATCTTGGATGTAAACACTTTAAACAAATAACAGGTCAGCAACTTTTAAGAATTTCATTCTGCAGTTGCTATCGACATGTCCGTTACTTAGATGGCTCAAGACTAAAAAAACTTTTGCCAAATCCTTGCCATTATTGGATGTGGATTTGGCACTATTTGAGAGGTACATTTTTCTGTGTTAAAAGAGACAACTTATGTTAAGCCTGAAAAACAAGGTCACTCACAATATCCTAGTAACGCAATTATCATGGACATGAAAGAGTCCAAAAGCACCCCTCTAAACGGAGCTTATAAGTTGGTGGAACCTGGTTTCAAAAGAGTATTTGTTTAACGTTTATATGGGCCACCTGATCAAAATGAGAGTGACCAGATAAAAATGTCAGAAAGCAATCAGACGAAGAACGTCACCCCAAACAATTCGTGAATGGCACATGCGCAAAAGATAATCTTTCCCCGAATCCATAATTGCACAGAATACCTTAAACCTAAACAAGTACCTACTTGAATTGGCTTTCTTGTCTTAGAAAATTTCCACAAGTATGATTGAGAATCAAATCTAGAGCAGTCATTACAAAAACCAGCCTAACGGGCTCTCAATGTTTTTTGTTCCACCTTTAGACTGGTCTCAATTTATTAGTAATATTTCATGCATCAGCACCAGAGATAAACTCCAGAGAGGAAGGTATCATCGATTATCATTGTTACAGTGGATCTATAACTATTATCATAATAACTGCTTAATTCATGATTATACAGCCATTGTCATTTTTTTTAAAGAACCTACCAAAAACTTCAAGTGTTGCTGAAGAACTTAATGAATTTGCTTGGTTTTTTGCTGTGCACTTGTATGTTCCTTTCATTTCCTTTGTTGTTCGTGGCATTTCTAGGAATGATTCCACGAATGAGTCTCTCTCAAAATTGGTTTGATTAATACCAAACGGAAGTTCATTATCATCAAATGTCCAGGTCACTTTTGGCGTTGGAACACCTGAAGCACGGCAAGTAAAGTTGACAGGGTGTCCATCAATAACAGATTGGTTTACTGGAGACAATAAAATCTGAGGGGACACTGAAAGTAAAAAAAGACCACTTATGATCTTCAACCAAGGTTATCAACTGAAGATACAACTAGACAACCACTCCAGGTCATTTTGTGGTGGTTAAATGTGAGAAAAGATTTTAGAATCCACTAACTACATGTATTTTCTGGGGTAAGAGACATTACCTGCACACGGGATAAAAGATATCACATTTATAACGTGTAAGTTTCCCTAGCTGCCAAAAGATATGATTTACTTAGTTCTTATTAACCGAGCGGGAGGTCTGTATGGGAGAATCTTGACTGAGGTCGCTAGTACAGAACGGAAAGTGCACTCCAAAATCCGTCAGAAGGAGGTCATCTCGGGCAGATTTCCGATTACGAAATCAGAGCTCCCTTGATGTTTTCTTCCTGATGAAGGCCCTATTTAGCATTTTAGATCCGCAAAACAGAGTAGAAACGAACACATACTTCGTGTTCGCTCATGAATTCGAATTAGCCCTAAGATATTTGTTTTGTTTTTTTCATTGCTTTCCGTACAGAACAAACGCAGTGAGGTCTGTACCAGCGACCAAGGTCAAAATTCTCCCATACAGACCAACCTAGCTCGGTTAATAAGATGTTTATTATATGGCTGTGTCTAGAAAGCAATGCAACATTATGTTCTTTGTAACTTTTTTTCTAGACCGGTCTAGATGCCAGTCTAGATGGGAAAATCTAGACCACTTTCAATATTGATTTCAGCCAATCAAGTTCGTAAATTTGGTAGTTCCCAGTCCTCGTGAGACACAGCCATACCATAAATGAGAATATTAATTGTTACCAAGTTGAACATAACAAAGGTGACTTTCCATTTCTTTTCTAGATATCAATATTAGTGAGGTATTCAAATCAAAGAGAAGTGAATAAATGAATAAATTGGGCTTGTGGAAATTCTATTTAAATATTCAACATAAAAATAAAGCAAACAGGTATTTCAGTTTCTCTATGTTCAAAAGTTAGCTAGTTTCTTCCTCTCAAGCTGAATGCAGTTCCAGAAAGGTTGACAAACATTGAAAATACCCAAGTTAAGTGGAATTCGACTTACCAGTTACATTTATCGAGAAGGAGGTGTAATTGTTTCCAGCCCGATTGTAAGCAGTACATTTATAGATACCTTCATCATCAAAAGTTACAGGCTTAATGACTATTTTGTTGTTGTGACCAAGAGCTTTTCCATCCTTGGTCCAATTGACAGATACTGGAGGATCACCCCTTACATAACAAGTTGCTATAAAAGTGGAGTTCAATGGAACTGCATGATTCTTGAGGTCAGGATTTAAATGTGGTGGAACTACAAAACAGAATTAAAAATAAAAGTTACGATGAGATAATCTTCACAGACTTTTTGATTTGGTGATGACCCATTGCTCCAGCCTATGACTACCAAATGGCAGCTGGGTAATATAAATTAGCTAGGAAACTACATCTTGGAATCAAAGACCAAACTTCTCGGTTTATTTAATTGGTAGAGAAAATTATTTTTGGAACTAGTAGATATTCCTCACTCATGTATCAAGCTCCTGAAGTTAACTACTACGTCCTAACAATTTGTCCTCAGAGACATTACACAAATGATTCTGCACAGCTATAACCAGCAGTAAACATTTATTTCCATTTGGAATTTGAGATTTAAAAGTTTATTTTCATTTTAATTAATAAGATAATCTTCACAGGGAGTTACATTGCAAATATTGTCATGGCAGACTCATGCTTTGGACCTGAGAATAATGGGAATCCATTAGAGATTCCAAGCTCATGAATCAAGTTTGGCAAGTTAATTAATATCCCTTATCAAATGGTGAAGTTTTCTCAACAGTTCATTAACAGTTCTGGATGGAGAGACAGGCACCACGCTTAAGGGAAGACTGTCACCCTCAAGGATATTGTAGAATGATCTTGCACAGTTAACCAGCACTACAAACACACTGTGTGTACTATGTAGATTTGGAGTTTGAAATCTAAAAGTTAATGTTGACAAAATGTGGAGATTTTAACTGGATGGAGAGTGGGATGTGTGAGTGTATAGGTACTGTTGCCTCACTCAAGAAGACAACACAATAATACTCACCACCCCTCGAACCCATAAAGTGATGTTAGTCCAGAGTCCATCAGGCTGCAGTCTATACAATTGAATGATTGAAATGCAATTTGAAACCGAAAAACTTACCTTTAACTGTAATATTAATATTTCCAGTGGAACTGCCTCCGACATTTTTTGCTTCACAGGTGTACAGTCCTGCATCTTCCTTCTTTATATCATTGAAGGAGAGAGACATGGTGTTTCCTTTCAATTCGTTATTCTTAAACCAGGTTATCTGTGGTTGAGGTTGACCTTGAATGATTTTACAGGTCAAAGTCACATTTTCTCCTTCAATGATGAAATTGCTTGCTCCTGAAACACTAACCTCTGGTCGAACTTTGAATATATAAACAAGTAAAAAAGTTAAAACAAAATGGCATGGTCATACACACACTATAAGTCTCCTAGAAGGCAGTTATCTTTTGGGTTACTACCATCAATCTACAAAATGGATTTTAACATGACTAATTTGAACATATGAAGTCTTTTTCCTGGCAAAAATTTAAAGACCTTACAAAAAAGAAATGCCAAAAGTTTTTTAATCCTCAATAAATTGAATTGAAACCCCTTTTTATCAGCAGCATCCACATGTAGTAACAGTACTGAACTACTTTTAGTTACTAAATTCCTAATTAATTTTAAAGACAGCTAGAATGATGTGTTGATATAATTAACCAACTAGTTTTAGATTTTACCTATACTTTACTCACCTATAACAGACACAAGTATGTTCTTAGGTGTGCTTGTGACCCTATTTGGTCCTTTATTCTGTTTCATGGTACAGATGTATGTTCCATTGTCTCCTGGTTGTACAAGACTAATGCGTAGATTGCCACTGGTAATTTGAGCAAATCCTCCCCCATTAACCAATAAAATTCTTCCTTGTTTGCTCAAAGTTATCAGTGGAGGTGGTATTCCTTCAGCACTACAGTTTATGATACCAGATGTGTAAGCAACAAGGCTCTGCTCGTCTTGAGTGTTTTCAGTGAATCTTGCTGTTGGAATAAGCAAATGAAAACTAACCACTTACCATAGCTGCACTGGACAAATGTCACCTAGTCTGTACTGTGTGTCCATATGCTGAATGCTAGGCACATTTACTGTTAATTTAACATGCTCTTAACTAAGGCAATCAAGGCCTTCTCAATGTGTTGAAAAGCATTTACTTACCATTAATGTAAACTGTGTAATACTGAACATATTCCAATCTGTAGCATTCATATGTTCCTCCATCAGACAACTGCACATTTTCTATGACCAGCTCACCATCTTTTTTGGTCTGGACCCTCTCAGAAGGAGAAGTTCTATTTTGCATCTTTTTACCATTAATAATCCACCTTGCAAAACTGGTTTTGTTAAGTATTGAGCAGTAAAGATTTTCTTTGTTACCAATATCAAAGAAAAGTTTCTCTTTCCCCAATACTTGTTTGTTCTCTGAAAGAAATATTTTTCAATAGCACAATAATAAGTTTATCATGTTTCAACTTTTTGGTACTAGCTAGATTGCAAAACTATTAGTATCTTGAGCCTATATGTCGCAAACATTGTAAACATTCAGTACATGTATAACTGGTCATGTGGACTGTTAACCTTCAGGAATTTTCGTCAGGGTATTAGTAATACCTCACTTACTTGGTTGACACAATGCTTGAGAACCTTTGCCATCTCCTTGACATTGACTTGGGACATTAAACTTTCCATCAGAGCGAGCACAAGATGCAAGTTCTTCCTCATTTCCAGTGCAAGAAACATCAAACATTACTGTACTAATGTTCTCATTCTCCACATTTGAGCCAATGAACTCAGCAAGGGCCTCTTGAAAGCCAAGTTGACGACAAATAACTTTGACATCATTGAAATCCCAATCACTGGTACATATTTTTCCCCAATTCCCTTTATAAAATACTTCCACTCTTCCACCATATTCTATATTTGCACCATTCAAGCGAACGGGAACTGATAAGTTCACAAAAGAGTGAGCAATTAGTGAAGATAACATACAGTCAATTATAAAACAATGGAATATTGATAAAAAAGGGATATAGCAGGATTATGAAGATATTTAAAAAGTCAAAGTGTTCAAACAGCTTCAGATATCTAATACGATTGTAGGAGTTCTTTGATGGGCAGTTGTCTGGGTATCACCTTGAGTCTTTATAATTTGCATCTTCAGTTACAATTTAACCTAATCCTAAAAAACAGCCTAATTTTTAATCTTTGTCAAAAGACTGGTACATCATTACTAATCAAAGCAAGAAAGTATGCTTTCGCAAGGTCAACTAACTGAAATAATGATCAAGTCTATGAGGGTATACCAGAATAAAATGTAGAAGACTGAAACAGATATGACCACAGAATCCAAATGCATGATTACTACCTTTGCAGAGTTGCAATTCTTTTGAAAAGTGGTCTTCACATTTTCTCAGAATGGTGGTACAATTGTAGTTTATAGAAGTCTCTGATTCATTGTTTCTGTCTTCATACCATCTACCATAGTCACCGCTGTTAAAGTATCCCATTGCCATGCAAGTCAAGTCTTCTTCAACTTTATTCCAGTTACTGGTGCAAAGCTTTTGCCAGCTACTATTTCTGTAGATTTCCATTTTACCACGTGATGGCTTCCTCTCCGTTGTAAAACGTAGTGGAAATACTGATGAAAGAAATAGGACAAAATTGCCTGTCTATTTTAAATTAAGGCCATCTTCACTCTGCATATTTTAATTGTTCAGCTGATCACTCTGCCAAATAGGTACTGAGTTTCACTAGTTTACCAATTCTAGGTTTAATTTATCAGAAACATAATTGCTAAAGCCCACAGTTAAATGTTTTCTTTTAGGATAAATTGAAAAAAAAAACATAATTAATATTGCTTGCATCAGACATCCAATATTTTACTATGAAACTGAATATTTCAATCATAATTGTCAAGCAAATTTAGTGCTAAATGTGTATGGATGATAACAATAGTAGGTGATGACACTAAAATAACAAACATTTGCAATAATAATGTATGTAGAGGATTGGATGATAATATAAAATGATAGAGATCATGATCCTGATGATAATAGTGAGTGTGAAATTGATAATAATAATTATAGTAATGACTATAACTTAAATATTCAAGCATAAATGTAATGTTAATCCTAATTTTGGAAAAGGTGAATCTGTGAAAAAGTAGATTAAAAGGCAAAGGCTTTTAGTAGAACTAAACCTTTTAAAAAGGGGTTAAAAAAACTATGATTATTCTTTGGACCATCCATGATGTCTGTATTTCAATGAATGTAATATGCCATGTGATTCTTATTCACATGCAATGATTTCACCATCTGTCTGTTACCTTCATGGCAGCTGGAGATGTTGTTACATTCCCTCACAAGTGCTCTGCTCCCATTGCAGTGTTCTCCACCATATGCTGGTTCTGGATTGAAACATTCCCTAAACCTTATCTGTATGCCACTGACTGTTTTGGAGCAGACACTCCAAGCACTCCACTCATTCCAGCCACCATGGACTAACAATGTTTTAATAACAAAGAGTTGAGAAACAACAACTTCAAACTTTACCTGGAAGAAGTCGATGTGATCACTTTCTTTTCAGAAATGATGTTTTTTCACTTTGCCTGATCATCATTTTCATTCTGATCGTGAAACACATAAATTACTAGGGAAATATCGAGTACATTACTTCTGCCTGGGTTAATACACTTTCTTAATTGTAACAAGAGTGTTGGTAAATTTCTAGTTTCTCATTTCCTTATTTTGTAGAGCTTAAAACTTTCCATTCTATGGTTTCTGTGAATGGGAAGTACATAACACTGATTACTGACTCTCCCTTGGACCGGTACAGTTATACACTCGTCTTTGTATTCCACCCCACAAGATACATTGTAGCTCTTTTATACTCCCTAGGATGATCATTGTGTTAGACATTAACATGCTGTAGTATATACTGCTAATTCATTCAACCTTATTACCATATCAAAAAGAATAAGGTGAGAAAAAGCAACTTTACCAAATCAAAATACCAACATATGGTAAAAACCTTGACTGTTGCTCATTAATATCTACAGAATAATGTAAATTGGCTAAAAAGGGGATGGAGCACCTGAGCTTGAATGTTAATAATCATAATGATAACAAGAGGCTGGCATAACAACGATTACTCACTCTTACCTGGACAATGATTTATGTTGCAAGCTTGGTTCATGTGACTAGGTCCTTGGCAATACATTCCAGGCCACACTCGCGGTGGATTGGTACAGCTGCGATATCGTCTCTGCGATCCACCACCACAAGTTACACTGCACCTCCCCCATGACCCCCATGAGGACCAACCACCATCAACTATCATCAAATTAATTAACATGATTAACATTTTAACATGAGTAACTTCCTGTCAATATTGTAAATGGCATGCCTATACTGCTACTAGTCCTTTCAATTTTGAAACCATTGTGAAAGCCCAGGCACATAACTTGGCTTAAGGGTGCATTGTCTACCAGAACCCCATATTCACAATAATTATGATTCCAGAAAATGTTTTTGTGGGATATGACACATTTTTGATACCCCAACAGGAGTCAAGCCTGTAGCTATGATACTTAATAGATGCTTCAGCACTGAATCACAATGCAACTAAACACGTTTATGCAGACTGATCAAGAAAACATTCCTTTTTCTTTGTAACCAGCCAGGAGGAGAAAAAAAGTCCTATTTCCCAAAAATAATATGAGCTTCAGAGTTAAAGTGTCCCTGTCTGAAAAAGTATTCCAAGAGACAAAACTGGTGGTCAACCGATTTGGCTGAAACTTGGCACAAAAGTTGAGTGTGATATAATATATTTCAAAAGCCAGTTGGCTCATTTCTCTGACGGTTTGTTCTGGAGTTTCAGGGGGGTCCCATTTGTGGCCTATGGAGCACCAAAAATTCATTCTTCTAGGTGGCAATTTGAAAGTGCTATAAAACTCCATTGGTAAATTGTGCTGCCAAATGAATTTGACCATGGACACTGCTATAGTGGAGCTTCTAATTCATAAATATAACTTTGTTCTCAAGCGATTAGACAGAGAGTGGCCTGGGACTAAAGTTAGGTCAAATTTGAGGTCAAAATCACTACCCAAAATTGCCATTTTTCAAAAAAAACATAACATTTACCTGCCTTCTTGCCTGACTTTCATACCAAATCCAGTATCCCTTACCGAATGGACAGATATGTAAAGTATCTGCAACTATCTGTCTCATATGTTACAGTACTGCACAATGTCTGTAATGGTTTTATTCATATTTGCAGAATATCTGCAATTATGTTTGTACATATTTCACAGATATGTAGGGACTTCTTTCAAATATCTGCAAAGTATCTGAGGGAATTGACATATATTTAACATATATGTAGGTGATCAAACAGAGTAAGTTAGAAATCGAGGACCTAGCCATCTTTTAAATTGTCATCATATGCCAGTCATGATATTTGAATTTCCCCTACTAGGAGACTATAATTTATTTGATTAAATGCTGACAAATAATTGAGTGTCCAAACTACCAAACTTTTAAACAATTAACTGTGCAAAACTACTAAGATCTCTATGGAAAATAGCATATTGAGTGACATGTAATGTGTCCTTCAACAAGAACAAATACTGATTAAAACTGTGGGGTCCAGAAAAAATTCACACAACTAATTTTCTATCTGCACATCAACTTACTTGCTTTGCGAATCTAACATGAAAACAGCTCAACCTTTTAATAAACAAGTGGGTCATTGTTTTCTTCAAAAGTGTTTTGCGTACTTGGATCAGCTGTCCCGCCATTATCGATCGTCAACTGAACCTAAATCTGAAATAATTTCATTACTGTTTGGTTCTTCTACGTTTTCATAAACATGTGAAGGAAGTTCTTTATAATTTTGTACTTCGACGCAATCCACAAGTTAGCCTGAATCAAAAACTGTGTCCTGCAGAGTGAATCCCGACCATCCATTTTCAGCTGTTGAAGAGAATTCGAAACTAGCGATCCATCGATGTGATCTTCAACACAGTGGAGTTAATAGAGGGGTTGGTCTGAAATTATTACAGCCTGGAGCTTCGATTAAAGCATTCCTCACAAGACAACTCAAGCTTTGGTAGCAAAGGATTTACTACGGAACGAAAAGGTGTTGAAATGCTTGCGTTGCTTTAATCAGTCGATTAGGCCGCTGGATGGACGAGGGGTGGAATGGGACCAAAAGTAAAAAACGCGTTTGATTGGATATGCTGAAATTAGCCATTTTCAAAACGAGCGGCGGTCTGGGTACGATTTGCCACCATAAAGGCTCTTGGGATCGTTTGGAGGGACAGCGTGAAGGTAAACAAACGCACAGCTGACGTGTGACAAACATGGCACACTATAACTGCTGTATTCCAGGCTGCACTAATAGTTACAGAAATGCACCTAACCTTCAGTATTATAGAATTCCAAAAGACCCTCATATACGTAGAAAGTACGTGGTTCTTATGAGGAACGAGACTCTGAAATTAGATTCTACGAGTACGCGGATTTGCTCAGTTCATTTCGATGGAGGAGAAAAACTTAGCAGAACGCACTTGCCTTCAATTTTTCCATGGACAAAACCGACAGCTCAACGTAGAGAACGCAAGAGGGCCAGTTTCGAAGATGTACAGAAAATAGAGCAAACCAAAAAAAGAAAAACAGCACTTGCTCAATTACCACAGGAAGCGAACTTTAAATTTGAAGAACAGACAGAAAATATGAATGTTAATGCTGACACCAGTACCAGTGTGGAAATGCAAACGTTACTTACTGGAGACCAACTAAACAGTTTATACAACAGAATGCAAACAAGAGAACAAGAAATTGTTAAGCTTAAGGGAGAGATTCAGCAGTTGGAGAAAGAAAACAACAACATAAAAGAGGTGAACAGCAAATTACAAAAGGAAATCGAAAGCTTGAAGCATGCTTTAGATAACAATAGATTTGACATAAGCAAATTTAAAGATAAAGATGATGATATTGCATTCTACACCGGCTTTCCCGATTACAATGCTTTTATTCTTTGTTACAAAACTGTAGAACAAGCCTCTAGCAATATTAATTATGGGCACAAAAGGACCACCACGAACGGTAATGTTGGGAGACCCAGAGTACTTACTAAATTCCAGGAGTTTACCCTTGTTATGCTGCGCTTGAGGCTGGGTTTGTTTGAGAATGATCTTGCTCATCGATTTTTGGTTTCAAGATCAACTGTCTCTAAGATTGTAAATGCCTGGATTCCATTTTTGAGGAGGGAATTTGAACCTCTTATCATCATCCCCCCAAGAGAAGTACTTCAATGTTATAGGCCTGACAGTTTTAAGAAACTGTTGCCTAACGTAACAGTCATTGTCGATTGCACGGAATTTGAAATGGAGAGGCCATCTGCTCTTGATTCACAGTCTACCTGTTTTTCATCATACAAGTCAAGAACCACCATGAAATCACTGTTGGGCATAACGCCAAGCGGTGTTTTATGTTTTGTGAGTGACTTATTTCCTGGTTCAACCTCAGATAAGGAAATAACTGTTCTTAGTGGTTTTCTAGACAGACTAAATCCTGGTGACCAGGTACTGGCTGACAAAGGGTTCAATTGTCAGGATGAATTAGCTTCTGTTGGTGCAAGCCTTGTTATACCAAAATTTTTAGAACAGAAGATACAGTTTTCCACAAATGAAACAAATCACAACAAGGTGGTTGCTAGCCTAAGAGTTCATGTGGAGCGGCTCATGGAACGTATAAAGAACTGGCACATCTTCGACCATAAGATACCAATTACTATTGCACCTATTGCATCAGACATGCTTGTAGTGGTCTGTGCTTTGTCAAATTTTCAACCCCCTCTTATAAATTAAAAATTATCATGTAATATTGTTAACTGTCATGACACATGTTGATGATGAAACACGAAAACATTCATATTGCAATAACTTTCATTAAATGGTGTAATGAAATAAATTTTGTTTGGACCAAACAATAATATTGGTATTGAAATTGGAGTCAAATGAGTGATTCAAATTCAGCTTACTTTGGGGAGCAGCTACATCACACAATGATAGTAGGTTGGGTCATTTGCATTTTAGGTTTAGCATTGCAAATGCTTTGACTACACATTTAAATCTAGGTTTGCCAAAACATGCAGCGTATAGTATAATGATATTATTCAACATTGGACATGTTAAGAAATACAACTTCAGTTATAAGTTTTCTAGTAGATGAAAAAGAATAAAACTCTTAAAACAAAAAGCTCTCAAAACATGCGCGCATCAATTTTGGGGAGCCCATATTTCACACAAGGATATGAAAGTTCTGGTACAATCCAGCAGTTAAAAAATGATTCAAGTTTTGGGAATATTCTATCCCAGTGTTCTTGTGAGAAATAAACTCTCTCACAAAAAGGTGTGGAAGAGGCTGTTCCCATAACCACAAAGTCAGTCCATTTTTGCTCTGCCACAAACATTGCCTGTTGTACTTGAAAATAATATTTGTGTCTTGAGTTCAAAATCACAGATTCCTCAAACTTCTTGCAAATTCCTTTTCGGAGCAGAGCCTCCTCCAGACTTTCTTGCTTTTCCATCTGAATATATTTCACTTCAAGAAGACCCTTACTGTCTTCTGCAGAAGGGTCACACACTAATCCGTCTGGACTTGCTCCGAGTAACCCATGATGCTTGGAAATGAAAAAGCCACATTTTTCTACGGATATATCAGTAACCCCTTCCCCCTGCTTTAATAATTTGTAAGCAGCTATGATCCTGTCCTCCATTTCAAGTCCTTCTTGCATGTATTTACTCTGAAATGGTTTTTTGTAACCAAGGACATCTTGGATGATTTTTGTTGGTGATGTTGTTTCCCTTTGCACAGCTATTCTGTAACAATTTGTAGCAGTAATCCTGGGCTGCCTGTGATGATGCCACAAATTTGAGTTTGACTGCCCTCGTGTTTGCTCTTCTACTTTCTTTATTTTTTCTTCATCAAAATTAATGTTCCTCTTCACTTTCTCAAATCTCACTCTTAGTTCATCAGCTGATATTGGATGACATTTGATGGGTGAGATGAGTGGCTCTTCCAGATTATTTACCTTTTGAGGAAGAATATGTGTCCATCCAACAGCTCTCCCAGATTTCATTTGATATTCTTTTAAAGATTTATGGAAGTTTTGTAATCTTTCACTTGGCCAGACTTTTTTTTCTGATACACAGGTACCATTCTGTGCTGGACATGAGGCTAGCTTTGGCCTTTTTGCTTTCTTTTCTTTAGCATAATCATGTTTGACAAAGCTCATCTCAGAGATAGGTGTCACTGGACCCTTGCGTTTCCCTGGCACATTCCATTTACAAGGCTTAGATGTGCAGGACTCAGCTGCATCCGAATTTTTCCTTTTCGTCTCCTTAAAGCTTTGTTCAAGGGCAAACAATGTAGATGCCACATGGTTACAACGGCCATCAATACCAGCAGGACACTTACAGTGTGCTTTTAACACACAACCTATGGATGACATTAACAGAAAACAAGAGTATACTTTATCTTTTTTCATCGATGGCAGAACTTGGCTTTTTACATAATGTTTTCCATTTTGGTGCAGATGTCCAATGTATAAAACATGCCCTGACTTGAAGAAGTTAAATCCCTTGACTAGGGGCTTTGCAGTGGAAAGTTGTTTTTTACTTTCAACTCCTTCAATCATAAACTGCCAAACGGTTCCAAAAGCTATCTTAGGCAAATCTTTAAAATCAGGTTTGTATCCTTCTTTTGGAAAGAATTGGTTGAGCTGCGGCTCTTCCTCCTCCAGCACTCCAAGTTGAGCCTTCTTGCGGAGAAGGTGTAGTCCACCGTCTGGATCACGGAGATATTTAACGTCTAGTCCATGCTTAATGTAATCTTGAACTCTGAAAAATATGAACATGATATATGACTGGAATGAAACAAAATAAAACGACACAATTTCTCCTTCGATATAATTTAAGCTCATATGTACACCACTAAATGAAAATATACACCTCGAGTGAACCTACCTTGTTATCAATGCTTTCTTATTTCCCGTAGTCTTTGCTCCCCTGCACAGCAACCACCTTTTCAATTGAACGACGCTACATTGTTCTACAGTTTCGCGAGGAATTTTTGCATCAGGTATATCTTCTTCTGTCAGAATAACCTTGAGAGCGTCTCGCACGGTTGCATTGCTCTTGTCCACCATGTTCTTGCTGTCCCTCCAAACGATCCCAAGAGCCTCTAGGGTGGCAAATCGTACCCAGACCGCCGCTCGTTTTGAAAATGGCTAATTGCACAGCTTTTTCGGTAAACTTTGTTCTTTGGCGGCACTTTTGTTTTCTTTTCGTGGTGTGATAAATTTCAGTTATTCAAACGCTTACACGTGGCGTCGTTTTAGCGTTTGAATAACTTTGTTCGGCTTACAAATAAAGATCAGCTCTACAAAATGTCAAAAAGGAATCAACGAATTACCAAAGCATCAACACGTTTTCAAGAGGTTAATGGTGAGTGACACCCATTTTTTTAGCGGTGAAACTTAAAATTTTTTTTTGTTTATTTCGTTCATAGTTGTGAATAATGACCTTATCGAAACTACGAAATAATTGTTTGTAGCAAGACGTACTTCAAACGGATAAGCTTAGTTGCTGATACCTTGTTTCCCTATAGACTTTCACCTTGTGAAATTTACTGAGGATGGAATAAAGTGCTTGTACGGTAGAGGTAAAGTTGAGATTGCCGGTGATAATGTTGAGGCAGGCTCCTTGTGTGACACGTTCTGGGAGGATGCAAATAGCAAAGGGCTGGTTCCCAGCGATAATTCTCACTTTTCGTGGTATTTTAACTGAATAACCCCTCATTTTTTCTTTTTTATCTCAACAATTCAATTCCTTAAATGGTCCTTTGCCTCTATTTCATGTTTCAAAGGAAAAGAGTGTTTGATAAAACTACTATGAATTACTTTCTTCTTTGCCAGTAACTAAGCCATCATGATGATACTTTTTTATGAAGTGATAGTCTTTTGCAGAATTGATTACTACTTCCCTTGCTAACCAAGCTTACACTGTCACTTTGGACCGTGTCTTTCATCATTTTGATTGACTGATTATAGTTAGGGAAGGGGTCTATTCTAAGTGGTGATCTCATCAATCTCTGGCAATCTAGGTACAGTGTGCAAGGTCAAACAAACTACTGTACTCTCCTTGGTTGAAATTTTTGTTAGTATTTTAGATTATGAAACTCCATGTTACCAACATAATCAACTGTCGCGCTGTTTGTTGGTAATCCACAATTTCAATCATTTAAGAACTTACTTGAACATTTGTCTTTTCATTGCTTCCTAGGTTTTGTTCTGGATGAGAAAAATTATAGAAAACAGGCTGCCACAGTTGTAAATAAAACCTTGCAAGATAAGTGCTGTGGAGCTTGTAGAGGAGTTTAAAAGAAAAAAAACCAAAAACAAATTGAAAACCGCTAGAACTTTAGCACAATTTTATGATTATTCCTGTACTTTTAAATTATTTTTTAGGTTTTATATGTTCTTGTTGATTAGAAGAGAAATAAAAATTGCATACTTACTTAATTTATATCAATAAACTATGTTAAGTAGATAACATTGAAATGTCTTATTCACTTGTTCTTAATCAATGAACTATATACACTGGTACCCTATGCCACCCCTGATAGTCTCCCCTTATGGCCACAGTAGGGATCCACAGATAGCTAACATATCTGTAGTAGCAGATATTTCCACAGATATGTAAATACTGTTGGTTTTTCATATCTGTTACGTATCTGTCACAGTTAGAAATTTTGGGCCAAATTCCTATATGTTACAGATATGTTACAGATAGGTCATGAAGATATTTCACAGATATGCTGCAGACCTGAAGAACATATTTGTAGCCTCTCTGCCCGTTTGGTGAGGGATGTACTTTAGTGACCCATTTACCAAAATCAGTCGAGAAAAATTTGGCTTACTAAGCTTTGTTAAGTTTTTGGCACAAACTATGCCCTTCTAAGGCATAGCAAATTGGGATTTTGAGCACAATCCCTGCTATAAACAGACCAAAGTCTTGACATAACGCCTTTATTTTGTATTTGGTGAGTTAAAATGAAACATTTAACCCAAATCAATGTCATTATCTAGAAATACCTCGTCTCGTAGCTGATAATTACTCTAAGAAGGCCTCTGCATGATTAGCACTGCAAACACCCAGCGGTTTAGCGAAATGAAGGTAATTTTTTTCCTATGAAAACCTTGTACTCATCATAGAGCACAAATGATGATGTTCTAACCTAGATAAGGCAATATTTTTTAAAGATGATTGAATTTTCTCTGATCTATGTTTGTTAACCATATTTCCATACATAACTAAGCATGCAAAGTGTCTATATTTTGTCAGGCCGCTTTTTAATTTAAAATAAACTGACCTTAACCCAGCCTTAACCTTTAAGCTCAGAATAAAACGATCGTCAAAAGATGATCTACGCCTGACCTTTGAATAGACTGAATAGCTCTCGCAAATAACCATCACTCCCTCAGCATGACTTTAAGCTGACGTGCCGCAGTCACCACCTTCCAGGTGACTTGTGATCCATCAGAGATCTTAGGTATTTGAAAACCAAATAAATGGAAGCATCCGACACAGAGGAAACCCACAGTCAGAAGAGCTGGATGACAAAAAATTACTGTTGCTGTTAAAATGAAATATTCCACACGAGACATGAGATGATGCCAATAGAGCCCGCCATTTTGGACGTGAGAGTATTAGGACCGGACCGAGTTTCCATTCCTCCCTTTATTCTATGGGTATCCATCCTCGCCAAAATTCAAACTTGTTGTTCAAACATTGAATTCGTCACTTCAAACATTGAATTCGTCACTTCAAACATTGAATTCGTTACTTCAAACGATGATTTCGTCACTTCAAACATTCAATTCGTCACTTCAAACATTCAGTTCGTCACTTCAAACATTCAATTCGTCACTTCAAACATTCAATTCATCACTTCAAACACTCAATTCGGCAATTCAAACGTCCCATTCGGCGATTCAAAGATTCAATCGTCCTATTCGGCAATTCAAAGATTCGATTTGTCAATCAAACGTTCACTTCGTCATTTCAGAAATTCGATTCGTCAATTCCAACATTCATTTCGACAATTCGAGGGTCTTCGTTTTCGTACTGTTGTATCTTAGGAAATTCAAGGACGAAATTATAAACAAACCAGCGATGAACATGAACATTTCAAGATCTTTTTATTCCTGTTCTTTTCTGCGCAGGCGCATCAATGTACACGTAACACAGCTATGACGTAACTTAATATAATGTAACACAAGTATAACAAAACAAGGTCACGATATAACGGTACCAACCAACTTTAAATGTCGAGAGTGGATGTCGAAAGTGAATGTCGAAACTTTGAACATCGAGAGTGAATGTCAAAATTGCCATTTCAACCGGCGAATTGTCCAATTGAATGTTGGAATTGACAAATCGAATGTCTGAAATGACGAAGTGAATGATAGACTGACAAATTGAATCTCTGAATTGCCGAATAGGATGTTTGAATCTTTGAATTGCCGAATGGGACGTTTGAATTGCCGAATTAAGTGTTTGAAGTGACGAATTGAATGTTTGAACAACAAGTTTGAATCTTGGCGGGGATGGATACCCATATCATTCAAATGTAAATGTTCTTGTTCTTATCAGGATGGGCTCCTGTCCTTATCAAGTATTAAAAGTATAAAAATAAGTTTCAGGATAATTTTACGATGGCACTTGCTTCCTTTAGAGAGGTAAATGATCAGTGCGGTGCCGCGTCATGGGCTGTGCACGAAACGGCATGTACTAACACCGGAACACCCTGGAACACCAGAACACCGGAACATCCCGAAACCCCGGAACACCCCGGAACACCCCGGAACACCCCTGAACACCGGAACACCCCGGAACACCCCGGAACACCAGAACAGGCGAAACATACCTGAACACCGAATTTGACGGTGTTGTTGTTTTTTTTCCATTACAGATCATGTAAAAAATAAAATGTAAATGTAATTTGTTTACCCACGTAAACAAATTACATCTGTTTACGTGGGTAAAAAATTGCTTTTAAATTGCTTTTTTAGTGCCACTCTTGCTAAGAATGGTCCTCTCAACTTCTCGTCGAAAACAAAATTTCCTTAATTTTTTCCCTATGAAAAGGGTTTAGGACACATGTTTCAAAGATAGTTTGAAGGTTTTTCAATTCTCTTTTGAATGAAGATTTCAACTTTCGCGAACTCTCTGCCAAGGAAAGATTAGCCAAGGTGTTGCAAAAGCAAAAACTCAGTCAACTACAGTCATTGTGCGAGTTTTTTTGACGTTAAAATTATAGTTAGTACTAATCGTAAGGCATCGTATCGTGAACCTCTTCTACAGTAAGCAAATTCCTGTGATAGCCGCAAGTGATGGTCCAGAAACCCCCGTCACTCAAAACTCAGTGGATGTTGCGTGACTCCTCGACTTGGTCCAGTCCTCTCATTTTCACGTCCAATATGGTGGGTCAGTCGATACAATAATAATCACATCTCGAGGTGTTGCATGGCATGTGTCATATGAACTGCAAAACAAAGTATTTGTTATCCAGCTCTCCTAACTGTGGATTTCTTATTTACTGCCGGATGATTTGATTTATTCAGCTCTAACGTTCTAGAAAAATCGGATGGATCACAACTCACCTGGATGCTACTCACTACAAACTGTATGTATCATCCTGCTCTTTCACTGATGCCATCATGCGTATTTAAAAGAGCTAGCAAGGCCATCAAAAGTTTAACCATAGATCTTCTGTCAACGGTCGTTTTCGTTGAGCTCACTTCATATTGCATCAAGAAATGGGCCTGACAAAATATAAAGACTTTGTATGCTTGTGAGTATAGTATCATGACCTGGAAATATAAATCAGAGGAAATTCAAGCATCTTTTAAAAAATATTGCCATATCTAGGCCAGAACATCATCATTTCTGCTCTATGATGGGTACTAGGTTTTCAAAGAAAAAAAGGTACCTTTATTTTGCTAAACTGTTAATAGCAAAACCATAAGACCCCAGCTTGTTCTGTTTTCTTGCCAGATCTTAAATTTATTAATGTAGTTGTAATTTGTCTAGAATTTTGAATCTCTTGCTCTGTAAATCTATTATTATTTTATAATATACTTATTAAACACTGCCCGCCTCGAATAGCCTTTGCTAACTACAGGCAGTGCATATTTTTTTGCAGTATAATAATAATAATAATAATAATAATAATAATAATAATAATAATAATAATAATAGTAATGATAATAATAATGAAAACTTTATTTGTGTTTTCAAATATACAATTGTAAATGTCACTACGTATAGGCAATTTACAAATGCTGCTTGAGATTGGCTTATTCAATACACACACAACTGAAATCAAAATTGCATCAAATCTGGGTTGTCCCAATTCCTATTTCTGTAACAAAAGATGTAACATGTTGCTCTAATTGCTATATTTATCATTTTCTTGATTATGTAAAGTTGCTGCTTTTGGGCAATGCCTATGTCATTCATCATGCCTAAGAACGTAGAGCATTTATCTGAGAAAATGCCAAGGGAGCTCATGTAGAGATTTACAAATTTCACACATCTGAAAGTTCTACTCATTTCGTTAATCAAGTTCTGATATTTTTCTTTTTTACGTACTGCATTGTTGTACAAGTTAGATTTGAAACCAACCGTTAATTCTAGAACATATAGGCACTTGGACTGGGCTAGGAAAAGAAGATCTGGGTGATAATTTTCACCAGTTATTATTGAGGGATTTAGAAAACTAATAACATCTGCATAGATTGAGGAGCTAACATTAATTACAGGTTGAAGGGACTTGGTAATGAAGTTAAGGATTGAGTCGTGTCTCCAGGTAAAGCGATCAACGCATTGTTGACAACCAGTGACAACATGAAGGAGTGACTCAGGATTGAGGCAAAGGGACAATAGTAATAAAAATAATAATAATAATAATAATAATAATAATAATAATAATAATAATAATAATAAACTTGTAAACTTGTGTTTGTAGTTCTAATCACTGATAGGCCTTCTTAGAGTAATTATATGCTATGAGTCGAGGTGTTTCTAGATAAAGACTGCTTTGGCTTTAATGTTTCATTTTAACTCACCAAATACAAAATAAAGGTTTTATGTCAAGACTTTGTCAAGACTTTTATATCAAGACTTTGTCAATTTGTTATGCCTTAGAGGGGCATGCAATGCTTTCAATAAGACCCGGCACCCGCCGGAGCACCGGCGGGTATTCTGTTGTGAATCGCCCAGTATATTTCACCGCGCTCAAGTCACAGTCACCACACTAAGTCTCAATCAAGTCTCTTTCCGGCGGGTGTTGTACCGAGGTAGCCACCTATTTCAAATCTTATTGAAAGCATTGGGCATGGAGAGTTTGTGCCAAAAACTTAACAAACCTTAGTAAGCAAAATTTTTCTTGACTGATTTTGATAAATGGGTCTCTAAAGTACATACTGGATTTGGTATGAAAGTAATGCAAGAAGGCAGGTAAATGTTACGGTTTTTTGAAAAATGACAATTTTGGGTAGTGATTTTGACCTCAAATTTGACCTAACTTTAGCCCCAGGCCCCTTTCTGTCGAATCACTTGAGAACAAAGTTACATTTATGAATTAAAAGCTCCACTATATTAGAGTCTATGGTCAAATTCATTTGGAAGCACAATTTTCCAATGGAGTTTTATAGCACTTTCAAATTGCCACCTTGAAGGATGAAGTTTTGGTGCTCCATAGGCCACAATTATGGGACTCCCCCTGAAACTCCAGAACAAACAGTCAAAGAAGTGAGCCAAACAGGCTTTTGAAATATCTTATCACACTCAACTTTTGTGCCAAGTTTCAGCCAAATCGGTTGACCACCACTTTGGGCTCCTGGAACACTTTCTCAGACAGGGACACTTAAGATTTTGGATGTGATGTTCCACCAATGAGCTACATCAAAATCAATAGTGAATTCTTGCATACTGCTTTGATGAGTGAAAGTGTCACGTAAGGAAATAGACTAAAGGCAATTTTTTTTTTATCAATAGCTTGATGTATTGCTATAGCCAGACAAGTTACGTAGCCTTTACCATGAAAGAAAATCATGATAATGATATATGATAATGATAATGAATAGTAAAAACGGAAAAGGAAGGTATTTGAGCTGTAAATAATAATGACAGCAACTAATAAATGTAACAATGTCCACATGATTATATGAGAAGACCTGATCCTACCAAATTCGATCCTTAAAGAAGTATTATCAATTATTATAACTACATCCACATGATAAAGAGCTCTTGAACATTTGAAGACACTTACCACCTGTTTTGTGCACAAGCATCCAAATGAAAAGGAAAAAGATGAAATTAAATTGAAAAAATAATAACTATCATAATGATAAAAACAACCATTTCTTAAGATATTATTACTAGGTATCATATTGAATTAAGAGCTCCACTATATTAGAGTCCATGGTCAGATTCATTTGGAAGCACAATTTTCCAATGGAGTTTTATAGCACTTTCAAATTGCCACCTAGAAGGATGAAGTTTTGGTGCTCCATAGGCCACAATTATGGGACTCCCCCTGAAACTCCAGAACAAACAGTCAAAGAAGTGAGCCAAACAGGCTTTTGAAATATCTTATCACACTCAACTTTTGTGCCAAGTTTCAGCCAAATCGGTTGACCACCACTTTGGGCTCCTGGAACACTTTCTCAGACAGGGACACTTAAGATTTTGGATGTGATGTTCCACCAATGAGCTACATCAAAATCAATTGTGAATTCCTGCATACTGCTTTGATGAGTGAAAGTGTCACGTAAGGAAATAGACTAAAGGCAATTTTTTTTTTTTATCAATAGGTTGATGTATTGCTATAGCCAGACAAGTTACGTAGCCTTTACCATGAAAGAAAATCATGATAATGATATATGATAATGATAATGAAAAGAAAAAACGGAAAAGGAAGGTATTTGAGCTGTAAATAATAATGACAGCAACTAATAAATGTAACAATGTCCACATGATTAAGTGAGAAGACCTGATCCTACCAAATTCAATCCTTAAAGAAGTATTATCAATTATTATAACTACATCCACATGATAAAGAGCTCTTGAACACTTGAAGACACTTACCACCTGTTTTGTGCACAAGCATCCAAATGAAAAAGAAAAAGATGAAATTAAATTGAAAAAATAATAATTATCATAATGATAAAAACAACCATTTCTTAAGATATTATTACTGGGTATCATATTGGGTCAAAATTGGGTCAAGATCAGTATTGTATTGTTACACTCACTTGCTCATCTCGACAACATAATTATCTGGCTTTGCCCTCTATAAGAGGCAGTCACCACAAACATTTACTGACTTGAATACCAGCATTGTTAAAACCCAGGCACATAACTTGGCTTAAGGGTGTGTTGTCTACCACAACCCCATATTCACAATTATTATGACTACAGAAAATGTTTTTGTGGGATATGACATATTTGTGACGCCCCAACCTGAGTCAAACTTACAGCTGCGATCTTCAATAGATGCTTTAGCACTGAACCACAATGCAAATAAACACAGTTAAAATGGAGACTGATCAAGAAAAATGTTCCTTTTCCTTTGTAACCAGCCAGGAGGAGACAAAAAAGTCTTATTTCCCCAAAATATGAGCTTCAGAGCTTAAGATTTGTTATGTGATGTTCTGCCATTGAGCTACATCAAAATCATTGGTGAATTTCTGCACTTTGATGAGTGAAAGCATCACATAAGGAAATAGACTAAAGGTAACTATTTTTTTTGTCAATAGTTTGATGTATTGCTATAGCCAGAAAAGTTATGTAGGCTTTACCATGAAAAAAAAAATCATAATATATGATAATGATAATGAAAGAGCAAAAATGGGAAAGGAAGTTGTTTGAGCTGTAAACTAATACTGACAGCACTTAATAATGTCCACATGATTAAGTGAGAAGACCTAATCCTACCAAATTCAATCATTAAAGAAGTATTATCAATAACTAGTCATCCACATGATAAAGAGCCCTTGAACATTTGAAGACACTTAACATCTGTTTTGTGAAGTGAAGCATCCAATTGAAAAGGAAACAGATGAAATTAAATTAAATAAACAATAATTATCATAATGATAAAAAGAATCATTTTTTAATCAATTAGTTCTTATATAAGACATTCTTGAAGAGTCATAATTATTTGAATGTAATTTACACTATTTTAATAACAGTATTTCTATCTGTATCTCCGCTATCTGTATTGGTTCTCATCAGCGCGATTTATTCAGGATTAGCTCCTTTTTTGTTCTAAATCGCATCTTTTTCTCAGAGAAAATGAAAGCTTTACTAAAACATATGAAAACCAAATGAATTAAACTTCAGGGGCTTGTTTAAGGCAACCAATCAAATGGCAGGAAAATAAAAGACAACTTTTGCAACTTTTACTTAAATCAGCTCAGTACTAAACACAAACAATAGTTCTATAGCCCAAAAGTTCCTTTATTTGAGCAACTGAATTTTGCAAACCCAAAATTAATCGGATATAAAAAGTGGCAACTGTTTCTGTAGTTTTGGTTTGAAATCATACTTGAATCTCCCTAAAAGCCATAATTGAAAGTTATAATTATTAATTTGTCAAAGCTCAGATTCCCTAATAAAAGGACTTTCCCACTGAGTTTATTAAAAAAAAAAATTCAAATAAAATAAGGATCAGAGGCATCATTTGGCCCTTAACTGACATATTTTTGTTTATCCTCTTAAAAAGAAACAGGCCACATTATTATTAACAGTTAGGCCAAGTATGAAGATACTCAATCTGATTTGTTCCGCAAAATCCACATGAAAAGTAAAAAAAGTAAAGTTATTTATAGAAGGAGAAATTTGTTTTAAAGCTAATTTTATTCACTTTCAGATAGAAAAGTTACCAGATTCCCTGACAGAGATCTTCCTAAATGAAAAAAAAAACATTAATATGGCAGAGGAATCATTTGACCCTTAGATAATATAACTTAATTATATCCTCATGAAAGGAACAAACCACATTCTCCTTATGCTGAACAACAATCATGAGCAAGACAAGCAAACACTTTGCCTCCTGTTACTGGGGCCGGCAATGATAGAGAAGCCACTGTGGCAGTCACTGGGGCCAGAGGAAAGGGAGTTTCTCTTGGGATCATGCTTGTCAAAGTTCAAAGAAAAAGCAGTGGTAGGATGGTCAGAACAAATGCTCTGCTTGACAATGGTTTGGAGGTGACACTGTGCCACGAAAGGCTGGCAAAAGAGCTAATAAGCTTAAGGGAGATCACAGTTGTTCAGTGAATTTTGTCCGCACAAAGTAAGGTTGGTTGACTCAAAGCACTGAAGCACAGTGCAAGGGTAAATAGTTAAGGGGCACGCCCAGAGAGTTGGAAAGGAAGAGTTAGACGTGAGAGATCGACCAGTTTGGTACCTTCCTTCCTTCGTTGAAACCAGGAAAAGTCAGAGTGGTCTTTGATTGTGGTGCAAAGTATCATGGAACCTCCATTAATCAGCAATTACTACAAGGCCCTGAATTGACAAATCCATTAGTAGGAGTATTGATCAGATTTCACCAAGAATCTGTTGCGATGGCAGCTGAAATTGAGGCTGTGTTTCATAAAGTTTATGTTGAGCGTAAAGACTGTGATACATTGAGATTCCTTTGTTGGCCCAATGGTGACCTGAATAAGGAACCACGAGAGTACTGCATGGTGAAACATCTATTTGGAGTGACCTCGTCTCCAGCTTGTGCTAACTTTTGCCTAAAGAAAACAGCATCAATTTATCAATCAGAATTCGACCCTGTAACAGTCCAAACCGTGAAGAAAAACATGTATGTTGGCGATTTGATGAAGACTGTAAGCTCACCAGAGATTGTGATGAGACTGTCTTCACAACTAAGAGAGTTATGCTAGCGAAAAGTGGCTTCAGAATAACAAAGTGGGTTAGCAATGACTGGAAAGTGTTAGCTGAAATACAAAAATCTGAAAGAGCAAGTTCAGTGGTCAACCTGGACATAGTAGATTTGCCTACTGCATGTGTGCTTGGTTTGAAGTAGAATGAAGAGACTGACAAATTCATCTGGAAGGTGTCAGCCAAAGTTCAGCGATTATTGGAAGAAAAACCAATATCCAGACATGGAGTGTTGTCAGTTCTCAATTCATCACTTGATCTACTTGCTTTCATCTCCCCCTTTCGTAATGAAGGCCAAGTTATTACCAAGCGGTTTCCCACCTTTGAGTGGAATCGCCTCCCCATGATCCGTAGCATATCCTCCACCTCGGATTGGAGATACGTCAGCCAAGACAAAAATCTAGTAGACGACGCATATAAAGGCTAAAGGCTTGATGAGATGATAAAGAACAGTCGGTGGTTAAATGGTCCAGCGCAGTTCCCTTGGAAAGAAGACTCTTCCTGGCCAGCAATGATTGAAGTGCCCCCCCTTGAAAGATAGCAATCCTGAAGTTAGAAAGGAAATCCAAATCTATACCACTGTTGCTGTACAAGATTCAATACAAGGTTTGATACATCACTATTCATGGTGGAAATTGAAGAAATCGTTCGCTTGGATGTTATGTTACAAGAAGTTTCTCCAGAGCAAAGTTTGCAAGCAAAAATAGATGACGCTTCTTCTCTAATTAGTGCAGAAAACATAATTGGATAACTAGTCATACTTGAGCTGCAGAAGGCTGAAGAGGAAATTGTCCAACTGGTCCAGAAAGCGACCTTTCCAAAGGTGTTTGAGGCACTCAGCAACATCTCGCCTGATGCAAACAAATGGTTAAAGAACAAGACACTAAAGAAAGAGGGCACCTTAATATTCCAATCCAAAATTACGAAATGGGGTGCTGGCAGTTGGTGGGAGACTTGAGAGTACTCCCATTAACGAAGACTTGAAGTATCCTTACATTGTATCGAACGATTACCATGTGACAGAGCTAATTATCTGGCACAACCACAGGAGTGTGGGCCATATGGGCCAGGAATCTGTGCTATCGTCTCTGAGATAAAGGTTTTGGGTCATAAAGGACACTCTGCTGTACGACGTGTAATGAGGTGTGTTGATTGCTAAAAATGAAAGGCACGCACTGGAGAGCAGTTCATAGCAAAGTTGCCTGAAGACAGGATTACCCCACATAAACCTCCATTCACATGTGTTGGGGTGGATTTTTTTGGCCCCATAGAAGTGAAGTGGGGAAGAAGTAGAGTCAAGAGATATGGATGTATTTTCACATGCTTGTCAGTCTGCGCCATACACATTAAAGTTGCAAATACCTTGAATACAGATTCTATGATCAATGCATTGAGAAGATTCATTTGCCTCAGAGGATGCCCTGAGATTAGGAGAAACTGTGAAACGAACTTAACTAAAGCAGACAAGGAGTTGAAAGAAGCGATTACAGAATGGAATCAGCCAAAGATCAATGGATTCTGCCCTCAAAGAGGAATTCAGTGGATCTTCAATCCACCAAGGGCAAGCCATATGAGAGGAGCTTGGGATAGAATGATCAGGTCTGTGCACCAAATCTTGAAGGCCTTGTTCAAGGAACAGGTGGTCTGTGACGAAGTGCTTAACACTGTGCTGACTGAAGCGACCAACATCCTCAACAGTGGACCTTTGACGCGAAACAACGATGATGTTAACTAAGGATGAAGAACCCTTGACTCCAACCACTGTTACAGCTGCGACCATGTTCCAGTTTGCCCCTCAGAATTTTTGACAAAGAAGATATGTACTGTCAACAACAGCGGAAACAAGCACAATACTTGTCAAATCTCTTTTGGAAACAGTGGATTAGAGAATTCCCCCCAACCCTTCAGGAACAAAAGAAGTGGAACAAACCAAAGGAAAATCTAAAAGTGGAAGATGTCACTCTGTTAGCTAAGTGGCAAGAACTTTACAAGAGGACAGTGGCCACTTGTGCAAGTAGTTGAGGTCTTTCCTAGTGAAGATGGGCTTGTGCGTTCTGCAAGAGTTAAGACCAGTTTCACTGTCATGACTCATGTAAAGCGTCAAAAACAGAGGGAGGTGAAAATGACAGTGACTACCCTCGTACAACCAATTACAAAGCTGTGTTGTCTTGAATTATCAAGTCCTTAGTCATTTAGAATCATCCAGTGATTCTATGATCGCACTTGCAAGTAGTGCCTTGATGTTATTGATGTGCCTGTGCAAGCATTCCAAAATTGCAGTTGATGCAGACTCTGATCTAACTTTATTGACCAACAGTGGACATGGCATTTGACATTTGCAACGTGCCTTGAACTGGTGTGGATCCATATGGACGGAAATATAACAAGGTGTATTTACGCTCGCACCTAATGATATTAGTCTAAGATATGGACAGTTAGTTTATATTGCTTATAGTTATTGAGTAGCTTTGCATTATTCCACGTTAAATCGCGTACACTGGTAGCATATAGCTTATGAAAATGAAATAGTTTGTATAGATTTTATTTAGGGGCTGGTGTAGCTCCCATTGCATGCCTATGTCTTATGGAAAACATCCGGGCAATAATAATAATAATAATTTTATTTCAGTGTCAAACTTCTAGCAAGCCCATAATAGGCTTACTAATCAGGGACACCATCCTACCTAAAAATTACAATAATCTTTAATATTTACAATGATAAAATCTTTCTTCGGCTAAAAGTAACTTTATACAATAATATACAATGATAAGGAACATATCTAGAATTCGAAATATAAACTCCTTAAGCTACAGTCAAACTAAGACTGATTTAATAAGATCTTTAATGTTCATTCGGCTCTGAAATCTATATTAGGAAGTGCATGTGGGACAGTTTCCATTGCAAAAGTCGTTCTCCACCAAGCTAGCGCGATCTCTTTTCCTAATATTGGCCATAAAGGCCATTAATCTCCCATGTGTTCTTGGAAGGAGAATTGTGGCATTCATGCTAAGATATTTTGTTACTGTGAATTTTTGTTGTTGTTGAGGAGGAGGAGGAGGAGGAGGAAGAAGAAGAAGAATGGTTTATTCAATACCTTAATAGCAGCATGGACTGAATTGCTAAGGTTTACAATGTATAGAAGGGGAATTTTTATAAATATAATTACAAAACTACTTGCAATATGTTTACAATAAGAATCCACGACTACAAATATAAGATTTTAAAATTAGCGCAGCTGAAGTGCTAAAAAAGAACTGAATGTTTGTTAATGAAAGTGTCACGATACCTATTGGTCTTACATGGCTTTACACGGTATGGTCTAGCCTTCCGAGGTCTTTAGTTGGTCTCTCATTAAAAGGAATAAGAGGGTGCAGAACATCAAGGGGGTTATGTACAATTTTGTTAAAAAGTTTTTTACATAGTTCCATCCTTCTTTGCTATAATGTAATGAGGCCTGAACGTCCCAGGGCATCTGCGTAATGCACTTCATAACTGAAAATTATCCTAAGAGCACATTTCTGTATTCATTCAAAACTTAAGGTTAGATATTGTGGAAGACTAAAATGGAAACTCTAAGCTCGAACAGTCGGTAAGTTTTCGTTGTATTTGGGTGTATTGTAATTTCTCTTGCTAAAGCACTTTCTATTTGCAGAAAACTGTCCTTACTGGTTTGGTTGAGATTTTGATTTCAAGCATTATGTGTTTCTACGAAACACGCAACACTGAGTTTGATAAGAAGCATTAAAAAATATAAAATCAGAGAAAGATTTTGATCCTGAATTAGCATATTGGTATATCCTCATAAAAAGGAACAAGCCACATTCTCACGAAGAAGTAGGTAGTCTGAAGATACTTAGAACCTGATTCATTCCACAAAATCCATGTGAAAAGTAAGCATATCAAATTTATTGAAAGAAAGAAAAAATCGTTTTCTAGGTTAATTTTATTCATTGTCATACAGGATAGTTAGCACATTCCCTGATAAACATCTTCAAGTTGATAAAGGTTAGAAGACTCGTGTTATCAAAAGAAGAAAACAATCATCCAAAAAGTTAGGAATCAGTCAAAGCCTAGATTTCCTAATAATGGGACTGTTCCACTTAGTTTGTTAAGAAGCATTAAAAAATACAAAAATCAGAGGAACATTTGGCCCTTAATTAACATATTTGTTTATCCTCATAAAAAGGAACAAGCCACATTCTCATTAAGCATTAGCTAAAGTATGAAGATACTTACAAGCTGATTTGATCCACAAAATCCACATGAAAAACAAAAATATTGAAAATAGAAGTATCAATAGAAGGAAAAGATCCTATTAATAGCCAATTATATTTGTTGTCATATAGAATGTTAGCAGATTCCCTGATAAAAATTTTGATATAAGTACTGGAAGACTCAAATTATTATTAGAAGAAAAAATCATCTCAAGAGTTATAATTCAGTCGAAGCCTACATTTCCTCATAAAAGGACTGTCCCACTGAGTTTAATAAAAAGCATTTAAAAAATAATGTTAAAATCATAGGAAGCATTTGACCCTGAATCATCATATTTCTATATACCCAATGGATAAAAGTCAGATGACTCAAGTTATTATTAAAAGGAAAGAATCATCTTACAAAAGGACTGTCCCATGGAGTTTAATAAAAGGCATTAAGAAAATCTCATTTGACCCTTAATTAACATATCTGTATAATCTCATAAAAGGAACAAGCCACATTTTTGCTAAGCATTAGGTATAGTATGAAGATACTTACCAGCTGAGTCATTCGATCAACACAATCCACATGAAAAGTTAAAATATTAAATGCATTCAATTTAATAGAAGAAAAAGATCCTTTTTCAAAGTTTATTTCATTCATTGTTCTACAGAATGGTAATAGCAGATTCCCTGAGAAAATCTTGATGAAACTTAGAGGACTCAAGTTATATATTATTCAAAGGATAGAGTCATCTTGAAGGTTATAATTAAGTCAAAGTCTACGCTTCCTTATAAAAGGACTGTCCCAATGAATTTAATAAAAGGCATCAAAAAGATAAGAAAATCAGAGAAAGCATTTGACCCTAAATCATCATTTTTGTATATACCCATAACCGTTAGAAGACTCAAGTTATCATTAGAAGGAAAGAATCATCTTGAAAGGTATAATTATAAAAAATTTGAAAATCAGAGGAAGCATTTGACCCTGAATTATCACATTTGTATATCCACATAAAAGGAACAAGATAAATACTCATTAAGCATATTAGCTAAGGTATGATTGGTTCCACAAAACCCACATGAAAAGTAAAGATGTTAAATTTATCAATTATAGAAGAAAAAATCCTTTTAAAAGTTAACTTTATTCATGAATTGTCATAAAAAATGGTTAGCAGATTCCCCGATAAAATCTTGATAAAAGCTAAAAGACTCAAGTTATTAATGGAAGGTAAGAATCATCTTGAAAGTTATAAATCAGTCAAAGCCTAGATAATAGGACTGTCCCACTGGGTTTGATAGAAAGTATTCAAAAATATATGAAAATCAGAGGAAGCATTTGACCCCGAATTATCATATTTGTATCCTCATAAAAGGAATAAGTCACATTCTCATTAAGCATTAGGTAAAGTATAAAGATACTTACAACCTGATTGGTTTCACAAAACCCACATAAAAAGTAAAAAATATTAAATGTATTAATACAAGGAAAAATTCCTTTTAAAATTTAATTGTATTCAATGTCTTACAGAATGCTTAGTAGATTCCCTGCTAAACACCTTGTTAAATGTTAGAAGACTCAAGTTATTTAAATAAATAACTTGCGTTATTTTACAGTTCCAGGCACCTTATTGGATTTGTAACCGTGCAAACATGATAGCGAGGCTTATGCTAACCCGGCGGTTCTTCCAAACAGCTGATCTGCTGACATTTCGCTTCCTAATGCACATTTAATGCGAGTTCTTCCCTCAAAATAGTTCTTAAATAGACTGACTGTCGACAGCTGGTCTTATTGGTAGCTGCTTTGATAGCTCCCAATGTGTAGTTAATAATTATTTAAGGTAGAGTGTTAATTTGTAATAGTTCGGATATTTTTAAACTAATTGGAAATATTGCATTTGTTTAATCTTTTGCAATAGTTCTGGCTGGAAAAGCATGCAGGCCTAATGGTCATGACTCCCTGGCTAGACATATAGGTGTGTAAATGGGTGGAGGCAAATTTAAAATGGGAGTAACCAGGTGATGGACTGGCATCCTATCCAGGAGGAAGGGAAAGTAGAAATATTTTGTTGCTTAGGCTGTATGGGCTACTGGCCCGACGCAGACTTTTTTAAATTCTAATACGTGCTTCTCCATGAACAGTGCCAGTGAGTGTTTTTTTTTTCAAGACCCTCTGAGAAAATTTTCGTATTAAATTATTTAATAAGTTCTGAATTTAACACTAATTTTTAATCATCAATGTTCTTATTTATTTATTTACTTTTATTCTTTTTTTTTAATTTGATATTTTTCGGTCATTCTGGGAATTCTGGGTATTCCGAGTATTCCGGTTCTGGTTCCGAATTCTGAAATTCTCTATTTTCCAAACTACCGTAACGTATCACAGCGCCACGAGACTATGAGAGGTATTTGGCCTGTTAACACCTTTAACTCATTGATATTTTTAGACAGCAAAACAAAAAGGTCATCACACTATCATGAGGCTACGTCAGTCGTCTTTAGCACCATTCACTCTTTTTACCCATTGTGTCATCTTAAGTTGCTGTCACCTTGTGTAAATATCTTGTGCGGAACAGATCATAAGCTGTTCTTATATGTTCTGACTTTTGTAATCTATAGCAATCTCTACTGTAACCTCTCGAAATAGTGCGAATAAAAATGAATGAATGAATGAATGAATGAATGAATGAAAGGAATAATCGTGGTAAGTTTATTCATTAGGTATCTTTATTTAAACTTTTCCGCCAAATGACAAACCCACGCGTAAAGTCACGCAAGTCACCACAATTTTTCGTAACACTCATAATAGCTCATTGTAGCTTATTGTAGCTTATTGTAGCTTATTGTAGCTCATTGTAGGTCGTTGTAAATCATTTTAGGTCATTCCTTGTTCCCGTGGTAACCCATTGTAGCTCATTGTAGGTCATTGTAGCTCTTTGTAGGTCGTTGTAGATCACTGTAATTGTGGAATATGTGGTACCTGTCTGGTGTCCTTACCTCGTCAAGGACATCCATGCTCTTGAGAATGTACAGCGAAGAGCTTCAAGACTTGCTTTAAATCAAATTGAATGCAAAGGAGACATGTCCTACGAAGACCGATGCAAATTGCTAAAATGGCCTACTCTTTCCGACTGTAGAACTTATCTATCTTTAGTTGAGTGTTGTAAAATTATTTTTGGTTTTTACCATTTAGATTTTGGAAACTTTTTTGATTTCGTCATAACTAGATGTACGAGAGCAAATCATCAGTACAAACTTTACATCAAACCAGCAAGACTTAATTATTGTTATAAACATTCGTTTTTCATTAGGATTGTTAAATTATGGATGAATTACCAAGAAACAGTGGAAGCTGATAATCTTCAGCATTTTAAATCTCAGCTTAAATTGTACTTAAATATTTAATTATAACTAAGTATTTTATTTTCATTTAGACTTATTTTTTAGGGAGTTTTCACATAGGGATAACCTCTTAACCTCCTTTTCTGGAAGCATATTTTCCCTTTCCTCTTAGTGTATACATAGTCTGCTTCTGGAATAAATAAAGTATGTATGTATGTATGTATGTATTGCAGGTCATTCCTTGTTTTAGTAACCATGCACTCAACACTAGCCTCGCGATCATGTCTGCGTGGTTACAAATCCAATATGGTGCCTGGAACTGTAAAATGGAAATAATTCAGTCAAAGCCTAGATTTCCTAATGAAAGGACTCACCTGCTGAGTTTGATAAAAGGCATTACAAAAATGTGAAAATCAGAGTAAGCATTTGACCCTGAATTATCATATTTATATATCCTCATAAAAAGAAAAGGCCACATTCTCATTAAGTATTAGGTAAAGTATGTAGATTCTTAGGACCTGATTGGTTCCACAAAGCCCACATGAAAAGTAAAAATATTTAATGTATTAGTACAAGGAAAAATCCCTCTAAAAGTTGATTTTATTCATTGTTATACAGAATGGTTAGCAGATTCCCTGATAAAAATTTTGATTCAAGTAAAAAGACTCAAGATATTAATAGAAGGAAGGAATCATCTTTGAAGTTATAATGAGGTCAAAGCTTAAATTGCCCAATAAAAGGACCCTTCTGCAGAGTTTGATAGAAGCATAAAAAAATTATGAAAATCATTGGAAGCATTAGACCTTGAATCATCATACTTGTGTATCCTTATAAGCCACATTCTCATTTAGTATTAGTTATAGTATGAAGATAATTACAATCTGATTGGTTTCACAAAACCTACATGGAAAGTAAAAATGTTAAATTCTTTAATAGGAGAAAATAAATCCCCTTCAAATGTAAATTATATTCATTGTTATACAAAATGGTTAATTAGCAGATTCCCTGATAAAAATCTTATAAAAGTTAGAAGACTCAAAGTATTATAATAGAAGAAAAGAATCACCTTGAAAGTTAAAACTCAGTCAAAGCCTAGATTTTGTTATAAAGGACTGTCACACTGAGTTTGATAAAAGGCATTAAAACAATATGAAATCAGAGAAGGCATTTGACCCTAATTAAATTATCATACTTGTATTATCCCCATAAAAAGGAACAAGATCATAAATTCTCATTGAGTATTAGGTAAAGTTTGAAGATACTTACAAACTGATTGGTTCCACAAAATCCACATGAAAGGTAAATATATTAAAATGTATTAATAAAAGGAAAAAATCCTTTTAAAAGTTAATGTTATTCCTTGTGATATATATAGAGTTAAGTTGTGATTATATCATGAGATAATTTGTTCCATGTAGTCCCTCAGGTCAAAAACACCGGATAAACACGAGCAAGATATCAGCACCCATGAGAGGCTGATTCCCAAATTTTCTGCTGTCCAACTTTAGAACTTTGCTGAACCAGTTAACCATGGTAATGGGTCAGTAGGCATCATGGAATACAGTGCACATACTGTATTCACCTACTCTGTAGCTCCCCTTTGACGATTAACTTAAACAATAATTAATTTTGTTTTTGTCTCGAGAGGAAACAAGTGGTCAAACGCATGATTACCTCCATATACTTCCACTCTCAGAACTTTCCAATTATGATACGCTGTTGGCACAAACTGGATGAACCTTGCACTTGCAAATTCATCAAGACTGTTCTTTTTAATGGCGTTGCTGTTTGAATTTCCACGAAAGGCCTGGAGTTAGAAGTACAGAAAGAGATACCTTAAGATGGTTGTAAACTTTTACGTGTAGTGTATTACCCATTGGCGCATGCGTACGAGAGTTGTTGTTCGTTGTCCGCCATTAAACTGTTGAGTTAATGTGTGCTGGTTTAATCCGAGTGTTACTAGTTAAATCCGAACCATCCGGGCGGGATACTACAACTGGCGACGAGGAAAACCACTTATTGAATGACCTATATTGTAGTTTGAGAATGGCTGTCGCAATTACCACTGATTTAGGTGGAATATCTAACTTCGATATTCACGGGAATCCTACAACTGTTGGAGCACAATGGAAGAAATGGAAGCGATCATTTGAATTATTCTTCGTTGGAAAAGGAGTAAAAACGCAGCGCAAAAGAAAGCCCTTCTTCTTCACTGTGAGGACCACTAATGCAAGATGATCCCTCTACGTTTCCAGAAGCTCGAGAACCTGACGAAGGTGAAACTGTTTACACAGTACCGATTGATTGGTTCTGTGTAACGAAAGATTCATTGGTCCATTGTTGCCTTTGAGGTATGGTGAAAAATTTATTGCATTTAAATCATCAAGTAAATGTCTAGGAGTAACTAGACAGTAATCTTTCTTGGCAAGAACACTCCAGAAGTTTGTTAAAATCTTTTAATAAGAAAATAGCAGTCCTCAGAGGAATTAAATTCTTGCCATCACCCATTCTACAGACCATTTATTTTAGGACTGTACTTCCAAGTGTCTTATACGGAATACCAGTATGGGGTTCCTGCTCACCTGCAGTAATGGATGATCTTGAGCGTGCTCATATACGAGCTTCTAAACTTATTTTTAAACTTTCAAGGAATTAGAATGCTGATCAATTAAATAAATTGAAAGGCTGGAACAACTTATCTTTTTACTACTAATAATGATAATTTACATTTATATAGCGCGGACCTCTATATGAATATACTCAGTCACGCTTCACAATATCGTAAGATAAATTATGGCAAAAGTAACTAAGATATAAGAACCTATTGGAACCTACAAGTCTATGCACTCAAAGAGAACAATAGCTTAGCTAAGTGAATAAGAAACATGATTAAAAATAAAAATCTATTTGAAAGCTAGATTAAAAAAATGAGTTTTGATAGCAGTCTTGAGTGTCCAATGTCTTTATGTTACAAATTGTCAAAGGTAATGCATTCCAAAGAAGAGGTGCAGCTGATTGGAAGGCATGATCACCAAGGGTTGGACGGTTATTTGTCCAAGCATATGTACCAAAGTCCTCTTGGCTACATCGTTATGTGAAGGTTAGAAGAGTTACAAAGAATATTTGTAAGCTTAATACAAAGAGGATAAGATAAATAAAATTACAAAACATGATAAGAAGTATTTGTTGAATTGTTCAGTGAGGGTATATCAGAGGACAATGAAATTGAAGTATAGAGCAAGGTGGTATTTATCAAGGTTTTCTTGTAATAGACCCTTGTGTCTTTATATATGGCACTAATTTTATGGCCAAGCTAATGAGTTGGTATTTGGACAAAATTCAGGACAACAATGTGTTGCAACGAGTTCATGCTCCTTGATTTACAATAACAAACAAGGAATCAATTCTGCTAATGATCTCTTGTCAATAATGAGTATTGGAAATCAGTTGTATTCAAGTTTCTCTCAGTTAACCAGACAATCAGTTTTAATGCAGACAGAATTACCCACACTTTTAAATGTGTTAAAGACTGAAGAGCCTTTCAATCACTTTTATCCGAAAATTTCAACGATTTTGTCTTGACAATAGGATGTACTGCAGTTGCTATCTATTGTAAAGGTAATGTGGGCTTGAAAATATTCGATTCTCATGCAAGGGATATTTATTGTAGAAGCCATCCTTAAGGTACATGTGTGCTGCTTGAAGTATCACTGAATAGCTAAGTACATTGTTTTCAGAGTATACATAACAATGATGTATTTGAGTTGAAAGGGGTGAAAATTAACAGAGTTCAAAATAGTACCCTTTTTCAGAGTCGTGCTTGTGAAACCAGAAAGTTCAATGTGAGTTGTGCTGTGGCTGTCTATTCACTCTGCTACTACGTAATAAAATCATATAGTTATTGGAATTCAAACACCTTATCTAATGTTATTCAGTATGGCAAAAGATTTTATGAAAAATCAATTCTTGAAAATCTTGTCAGAAATAATGGTGAATGCACAGGGTTTTTGATGTGGTTTTCAGTGTTTTGTATGACATGTATTTTTAAACCTACAAAAAGGTCAAAATGTGTGTATTCCCTCTTGGTATTTAATGAAGGTAAAATGCCTCCAAATGAATATACTAAAACTGTAAATAGCATGACTACTTCTCTTGTTGTGGCCATCAACAATATTCAACTGATATTCAGGTATTTTTCTCTTATAAACAATATGAACTACTGAACATTAATATTGCTTCAATCTACTGATTTCTGACAACTCCCTCTGGGTGATCATTTGGCAATATACTATGACTCAGTACCAATAATAGATGAAGAGTGCCCTTCTCCTTCCAGTTAAAGGCAAATACATATTAACCTATTCAAGGTTTGTAAAAGCCTTGAAAATCCTTGAAGGTGCTTGAATTTAAAAATAAAAAATTCAAGGCATTGAAAATACTTGAATTTGCAATGCTTTTTCTAAGCAATTTTCAAGTTGAAAATAACTACTTTCATGGGAAAGCTGAGAAATAATATTGAATGATTTTAAAATTGCTTGTGCAAACCTTTCCAAAAGTGGTCCTTCAATTTTCTAAAACTTGGCCTTCAAAGTCATTGAAAAGTCCTTGAATTTAAACCCTTGGAATCTGTAGTAACCTACTCCTATATAGTAATATATTATTTTGATTGTTATCTAGTACCATAACAGCATTCATTACACTCCAGCAAACAAAAATAAACACAAGTAGACTTATTCATGACCAGCAAAGACGGAATTGCATGACGACAGTAACAGTCCTCTAAAGATAACTTCAGATATGCGATATTGAAAGCCCGAGTTCACGCAGCTATATGTCTAGTCACACTAGTTTTCATTCCAGGATCTATTTCAAACAAGGGAGAGATTGTAGGGTATTACCCATTGGCGCATGCATAGGAGAAGTGTTGTTAGAACACGTTGTCTGCCATTAAACTGTTGAGTTAATGTGTGTTGGTTTAATGTGAGTGTTACTGGTTACATCCGAACCATCCGGGCAGGATACTACATTACGCATGTTCAGTAATCATTAAAATCAATAGTTCATTGATGAACAGTAACTTCCAGCTGATTATGACAGATAAAAATGTGAAGGTGTAGTCTGATCGTCCGGGTGAGTGTAGTCCTGAGAAGGACTGTTGTCGGTGGCAGTGACTGACGTTTCGACAACCTGTGCGGAAGTCATCATCAGAGTCAAGTGAATGATTGTTGTCAGTATAATGTTCTTATTCCAGTTCGTGTGAAATGATCGGTTGGTTTTGCCGTGATGTGATTGGCTGTAAGACTCAAGTGACGCAAGTCGCTCGTGGTTGGTCTGTTTCGATCTGTCAGTAAAGTTAGGTCGTTCTTTTTCGGTCGTTTGTGATGTTTATGTCATGAATGAGTCACTGACAACAGTCCTTCTCAGGACTACACTCACCCGGACGATCAGACTACACCTTCACATGTTACCCCCGGGTTCAAACCATTTACTGCACAGATAAAAATGTTATTAGCACTCTGGAAACACATAATTTTGTTTTCTTACAGTGTATCTAGGTGGCTTCTGGATTGTAACCGTATTTTGAACATAGGTAAGTTATGGTGTTGAGGGTATAGGAAAGAGGAGATTATGCCAAATGATTTTGGATATGATGAATATATGAAGTTCATATATTTTGAACTGCGGTTATAGATACGTATGATGCATGATCCTCGCAGTAGAGAGCGCTATTTATGCAATAGCGAAAATCAGACCTCTGCTATATTAATGCAGTGCTCTACCAATTGAGTTAACGAGCCAAAAAAAAAAAAATCAGGCCTGTATGGGATTCAAATCACTGACCTCTGCGATCTAGTGCAGCGCTCTACCAATTGAGCTAACAAGCCAACTGGGAGCAGGCCGTTAAGATGATTCGTAATAAACCCGTGATGATAAATCAGTTATGATGAATATATGAAGTTCATATATTTTGAATAGGCCTGATTTTTTTTCAGGTCGGATTTTCACTATAGCATAAATAGCGCTCTCTACCACGAGGATCGTGCATCATACGTACCAAATGATTTTATCTCAAAACATTCTGTAGCCCGCAGCACGGGCGTACTCTTTGGTGATGCGAATTCAGAATTTAAGGACATTTAGTGTCTATTATATAGTTGTATTCAGTTAGACACTTTATAGTGCTCCCATGAAACTCAGCACTAGGAACACTCTGTCAATATACTTAGCTTGTGCTTTAAGATCCGATGAAGCTCCAGCCAAGTTAAGTTATTCCTTATATGTACCTCCAACCACAGGCAACCCAAAGGTCTTTTATTTTATTTTATTTTATTTTATCTTTTTTTTTTTTGGGGGGGGGGGGTTAAAAGTTATTAAATTCAATCTTAAACCCCACAATCACACACATGCAGTATTCCTGGGCTGCCTGAGCCCTAACATCTACCCATAATTGTCTTTTCATGACTTCTAAGAGTCCTTTGAAGTGTAATAAGTTGATTACAAAAGTGTCTCACAGAGCTTCCTACCAAGCACTTATTCCAGAAGAGTCATTTGTGTGATAAAGTAACAGTACAAGCTATCTCTAACTTCACGCGAAACCACAGATACACATACATGCCATCTACTGACTGTGGAATACAATATTACAGTGAAGAAAGGAGAAAGTCAACCAGAGGAGATCTTGGCCTTGTGATTCACTGACTGCAAAAAGAGCCCTTTCCTATATATAAATCACACTAATTTACACAGCATAACCAATTAAATTGAATGTTTATAGCAAACACAGGTGTGCTATAAAAGAGAGGATGGTTAGCGAGTTCAATTCCTACAACAATCATCCTCTCTCCTTGAGAGACATTAATACACTCTTAAATCTAAATACCCTGCTCCACTTTATACATATAGTAGTCTAAAATTTAAAAGGATCACTTAGTATTACTGAAAATTAGCTGCAGAATGCAGAGTATGAATTAACATCATATTCCGATTGTGCTTTTTAAGGTTACCATCTGTATAATTTCAAGTAAAAAGGAAACTTTTATCATCAAGACTGAAAGTTGACAATGAAAAGAAACATTGATTATGCATCCTACTCTTAACTCAGAACATTCAGCAAGTACAATGAAAGCAACCAACCTTTGCTCTATTGTTTTCTTGGTAGGTGATAAAAGTGACACCATCATGAGATAATTGTATTTTGTACTTTGTTGTCCATTCTGATGTGCGTGGACTTCCCTGAGTAGCCACTGCACAGATGACATACTCGCACAGCAGGTCAATTTGTAGGTAATCGCCAGGATCGTTTCTTACTGTTGGTCCCCATCCCCTTCCCATATTGTTATTCAGTCGACCATTTTCAGCTTCATAACGAAAATCATACATTGAGGAGGCTGTGAAGCTACTGTCTGGAATTTTACCACCATAATGCAAACCAATGGCCGTAAAATAACAAGCTGCAGATAAAAATATCAACAATTATTAGTCTTCATATCTTTTCAATTTATATCTTCTGCGGCATGTAAAGGATCCCACCTCAAATTACTGGTAACAATCCCCATCATAATTATACAATTGTAAATATATCGAATACAAAGATTTCCTTTCAAAGTGAGTGTTTGAGCACTTCATGATAGATTTACAATTAACACTTTTTGATGCATTAATAGAGCAAGTTGCATAATGGCTAAATAAGTTAATAAACCAACTTTTACTGTTGAAATGTCTCTAAAGCAATATCTCAAAATGAATTTTTTGTGCTAGATGAAGCAACTTACAGAGTTGTCAATCCAATGTTGACTTCATGAGCAGCATATTGAAACAATAATGTTCGTCAGTTAATTTGGTTTATTTTCTCCTGTTACAATCCTTCAAGTCAGATTAGGACTTAAAGCTCAGCTTTTTTGAAGATTGCCATTTTGTTACCTCAAGTATTGAGAGTATCCAAAAATTAAGTTAAGTCAACAGAAAAGATAAATCTATAATTTCATCACAGAAAAATTATCTCCACTCGTGAACCCCACTATATTTTTAGGCCAGAAACTCAGACTGCTAATCAATACTTATAATCACTTAATTACTACAAGGCTGACAAAGACAGGTCCCCAGGTTGGCAAATTTGACCACCAAAATGAGTAATTAAAAGAAAAACCTTTACTTTTTTTCCTTAATTTTCCTCTGGTGACAATTTCGTTTTCTGGTAATCATAAAATGATTTGAGGTTGATAAATGGCCTATTTAAAAAATGTTGAGCTTTAATCTCCATAAGCATGCAAGGGTACATTATAAATTCTATGCTCACCTTTTTTTTCTACTCCAAACATCTCTGTTCTCATACACACCCCACCCTCTTGTGTTTTTGGCAGAAAACGCAGATATCTTGTCAACACTCCATAAACAACATGCTTCACTTCTGAGTTCCTGTCGTTGTTTCCTTTTAAAATCTAACATTATAACAAACAGTTAATTTATCTGACCATAAATTTCGTTTTCTTACATGTTTGTGGAGATATAAGAGCATGCACACGCAATGATATCCACAGGTATAAAGCAACAGTCACTGAAATATTATTAAAGTACATGTACTTAAAAATTTTACTTCATGCAATCAGGACTTTCATTTATGATCATTATCAACTGAAGCATAAGTTCCTTTTCAGTATAGTTATTGCCCACTTAATCAGACCTGAACATGATTTACATTTGTGTGAGACACTTTAAGTATACCTGTACCCTACATCAACAACAAAGAAAATGATTTAACTTGAGCAGTCTACTTAAAGTGTACTTCAAAAATGGTACTGCAGTTGTACTTGTGTAAGTGCAATACTACTGAAGTATTGTTGAAGTATGATTACAGTATAACTATTATTAATGCAGTATAATTGTAGTATACTTCAAGGTTATCTTTTTCGGTAAGGGGCAGTTAAAAAAGTACTATGAGTAATGAGAATATTTTTAATCTTCCGATAATTTCTTCCTTTCTGAGCAGTATTTGTTATATACCTTAGCTTTTCCACCTTCCTTGTATTCTGTCCAAGTTGTCCCATTTGTGGATAATTGCAGTGTATAATTCTTCACCCACTGATCTGCTTGAGAATTCCCTTGAGTTGAAACAGCACAGATGACATGAAGTGTCTGTAGATCAATCTGCAGATATGGGTTGGTGTCACTGGTTCCTGCACACCATGATGATCCTGATGTGTAGTTGAGTCGACCATTCTTGGCTGGTGTGCTGGCATTACGTACAGAAGAAGCAGTCATGTGACCATCTTGAATTGTTCCACTTCCCACTCCAAGATGTAAATCAATGCAGACTCCTAAAGAACCAAACCCTACATTGCAGTGTATAACATCTTCATAATAGTTATTGTAACAGGGATTTGACCACCACAAGTTAAACAGCACCTCCCCCATGAGGACCAACCACCATCAACTATCATCAAATTAATTAACATGATTAATATTTTAACATGACTATACTGCTAGTCCTTTCAACTTTGGAACCACATGAAATAAAGTAAGGTAAGGAATAAATTGGGAAACACAAACAGTAAAAGACTGCAAGTAGCTACTGGCAAAGCACACTTGTTATTTACCATAAATAAAGAACAAGAGGATGTATAATAACACCAGAAGGAAAGTGTTAATTGTTACAAGAATTTTGATAAGTTTTAGTTTCTCATTTCATTTTTTTGTAAAGCTTAAAATTTTCCATTTTTAGTTTTTGTGGATGGGAGGTATAAAACACTGACTTCTTACTCTCCCTGGGACAGTTATACATGTTGCAACATGAGAGTAGGTCCTTGACAATCCCTTCCACATCATGTGGTCCTCTACAATCCACCACCGCAAGTTACACTGCATGTCCCCCATGAGGACCAACCACCACCAACTATCATCATTTTAGAAATCAATTAACATTATTAACATGTTGAAATGATTAACATTACTGACATCTTGCCAGTTTTGCAAATGGTATATAATAATAGTTATTGTAACAGAGATTTGACCACCACAAGTGAAACAGCACCTCCCCCATGAGGACCAACCACCATCAACTATCATCAAATTAATTAACATGATTAACATTTTAACATGACTATACTGCTAGTCCTCTCAACTTTGAAACTATATCAAATTAACATGAACAATTTGGAAACAAAATAAACAGTCAAAGACTGCATGTGATTTAAACAGCAACGTGATCTCTCTCCTAATGATAAACAACTTCACAAAGCTTCCATGACGTACAGATCTCATCTATTGAGTTATTTATGCAGGAAAAAGTTTTGAAACAAATTATGCGACGGTGCATGCTGTGCGAAATTATTTGGAGATGCTTATTGTCCGTTGTAGTGTCACAGCAAGAACTGAAAAGATTGTACCTTTGGATCTACGTAACTCTCTGATCTACACGGTAAAATGCTATCTCTTTAAAGAAAAATATATTCCTTGAAGTTCCATGATGCACCGATTTAACATACTAAGATATATCTGCAAGGAAGACATTTGTCGAAATCGCACGCAATCCTGAAATGATTGTGAGATTCTTATCATCTTTAATACTATCTTCCGTAGTGTTATGGTATGAAATGAAAACATAATGTGTGGCTATAAGCCACAAATCGCAAAAGGAAAGAACTCAAATATGTTTTGAGTGCAAATGTTGAACTTCTAACTAAAGGGTATCCACCGCTTTTGCCCCCTATTGGATTCGCCTCTCAACTTATTCCATGTTCGCCCCCACGCTTTTCGAGTTTGAAGAGTTAGCGAACCTATGTAGACCGCTGACCGTTATACCGCGGGCTGAGTACTGGGGACGAGGGAAAAACTGATCGAACAGACATGCTTCCATCCTCGGAGACCCAGGGGCTGTGGGTCGATTTCGAGTTAGGGCATGAAGAGCCCCTGGGGACATTGTCTTACAAGACTAGTTCCAAATGGTCGCAGTCGTTCTGCCATCTGATTGGTGCCAGAAAATCTTTGTGTTTTTCTGCCCAATCAGAGTGAAGTGTGCTTTGGAGTCCTTTCGTGTGTTGTAACACGGACAAATGCTAATAGCTCAGTTGCTCGCTATGTTTGTTTGGGCCGTGCGACGCAGATTTGCTTGAGGTGAAAAGTCTCAGTCTCAGCACACAATGTAAGAGAAACTGATCAGATTGTCCGCGAAAATCATACCGGAAATTTTACTGAATACTTTCGCAGGTATCACTAGAGAACGTGTTTTAAAGTTTGCGAGGTTTGTATACAACACGATGGTTGTAGTCATTGATATGTTGCTTTAAACGTTAAACGAGACTTGAGCTTTTTGCTGTGACTGAAACTTTGCCAATCCCGTGAAGTTATTTCGTTGCACGGGCCACGTAGGTATGTCGAGCAACTGGTACTTGCGTAACTCTCTGTGCGTGCCAAAATCTAATTTCATCTTCGCTTGAAAAAAAAAGAAAAGCAAAGCGTGGAAACTTTTGCTTAGTAGATGTGGGTAGATGACCCTGGAATATTAAGCTGACATTCGCAATAAAGCAAACCTGCCCTTCCATCCATTATTTCTTGGTCTTTTGTTTTGTTTTTCCCGTTGAAAGCAGCATCGGATCGATTCCCAATGATCAAAGGTAGTTAACTTGGTCTTCAACAATCGACAGAAGAGGCGAAATGACAATGACCAAGGAACTAGAAGAGAATCCGTGGCCTTCCTAGCTCAAGAATTTCAACACTCTAGGCGGCAGTTGAAAGATTAAACTCTTTCCAAACCCTTTCGGTAACTGCCCGAAAAAACCTCTCCTTCCCACGATGTTCTCGTTAATAAGTTTTTGTTCAGATTTTAATTAGCTAACCGGAAACACAGCTAAGCTTTCTCTAAGCGCTTGCTGGAGGTCGTCCACGAACTTAAGCCGTATTGTGAACGACTTTACAACAAAGTGAAGATTAGATTTTGGCGCGCACAGAAAGCAGAAAGCTACGTAGGCGAAAGCGCCAGTTGCTCGACATACCTGCGTGGCACGTGCGACGAAATAACTTCACGGGATTGGCAAAGTTTCAGTCACAGCAAATTATGCAAAAAATCTAGAAAGATTTGAGCTCAAATCTCGTTTAACGTTTAAAGCGACATATCAATGACTGCAACCATCGTGTTGTATACAAACCTCGCAAACTTTAAAACACGTTCTCTAGTGATACCTGCGAAAGTATTAAGTATAATTTCCGTTAAGATTTTCCCGGACAATCTGATCGATTTCTCTTACATTGTGTGCTGAGACTGAAACTTTTCACCTCAAGCAAATCTGCGTCGCACGGCCCAAAACGAACATAGCGAGCAACTAAGCTATTAGTATATGTCCGTGTTAAAACACACGAAAGGACTCTAAAATACACTTCACTCTGATTGGGCAGAAAAACACAAAGATTTTCTGGCACCAATCAGATGGCAGAACGACTGCGACCGTTTGGAACTAGTCTCGTAAGACAATGTCCCCAGGGGCTCTTCATGCCCTAACTTGAAATCGACCCAAAGCCCCTGGGTCTCCGAGGATGACATGCTTCCTAAAAGTTAATGGTTATTATTTTATCTACTTTGCGTGCAACTCGTAGGAGAATAAGCCTACCATTACTTAATTTGTAAGTACACTACTGTTACTTACAGCTATACCTGTTGTTCTAGTAATTCTAGCTTGTATTTTCTATTGTAGAATTTCTTCTACATCGTTCGAAAATAAAGCTGTAACATCGAGAACTCTTCAGAGTTCGACCCCACCAAGTCGAGTTCGCCCCCAGATTGAGTAATGTCTATTTATTTTTTTCCAAAATTGCAAACAAGTTAGAACCAAAACAAGAATTGAATTTTAATAACCGACGTGTTGTTTATTTCACAGAAACATTTGCCCGAGTCGAAAACTCGACTCGCCAGTAAAGGAGAGGTTTTCTGCAAACAGAAAACACGCTTAAAACAAACGAAATTACAACATTAACAACTGAAATGAAAACTCACCGACTGTTCGAGCTAAGGGTTTTCAAACAATGACAATAAAACAGCAACCAAACATTCTCGAAAATGAACGTGACGATTTTTCCTCTCAAAGCACATGGGAGATTGCCCGGATGTTTACGTGAACATAGGCCCGCAATGGGAGTTACACGACGGTCATTTTGAAAGTTTATAAGTGCGTGGGAGACGGGGCGACCGGAACCAGACGGCCAGGTGTTGGTGACGATCTAGTTGTGTTCTAAATAGCTGGCAAAGGCTTTCAGCTGGTCAGAGCGAGGTTTCGCTTTCTTCTTCAGTCATATATTCACACATAAAGTTAAGCGAAATATCAGTTAAAATGTAACACCTTCGTTACTATTTCTCGAGTCTGGTTTCTATGATAGAAAACCCTATGAAGTGTGGAACGTATTCTCTTAGAAGTCTTAAATAGTCAAAACGTGGTTTCGTAAATTCATCATTCTTATTTTCATCGATAAAGCTAAACGAGGAAAGTATCGTTAAAAGTGTTACATATTCATGACAAGGCTAACAACTTAAACAATGCTGTCGGGATGAAAGCATGGTTTGCATCTTCTCAATTCTGGTTGCTACGACCGAAAACCCCACGAAGCGTGAAACGCATTCTCTTAACATTTAAATTTTTAATCAATACTGACGGTGATAACTGTCAATACTACTATCTACAGGAAAAGGAAAAAGCCACGCACATGAATTTCCAATTAGCGGTGAACAAAATCATTAAGACACTCATCTATGATAACAATAATAATAATAAGAGATAATAAGAGATTTTTCGTACCTAAGTTTCTTGTATTTATCAGATTATTAGATATATATATATATATATATAGTTATATTTATGTGTGTTTATATGTATATATATGTATTTTATTATTTAATTTTTATTTATTTACGTTTTCAAAGTTTAGGAAGATTCTATTCCTACGCGCAGCCTGGGCCACGTTTATCGCCCCAGTCTGTGTATGATCTTATGGCAAACATAATTTTTACAACTGTCAGATAATATTAATATATGCTAATTGAGGCTCCCCCATCGGGCCTTTAGCCACAATATCGACTAAGTAGTTGAAAATCCCCACTGGCAGGAGGCAGACCAGTGAGCTGTTTACAGAGTGTAGCTAGGGAGTTGAACCAGGGGCAACCAAGAACAAATTCAGTGAGTGGCAGGGTGGAGGACTTGAACTTGGGACACGGGATTACAAGTTCAGCAACCTAACTACTCGGCCATGCCGCCTACCGATTTGTTAACAAATTTCCATTGGAAAAGAAAGAAAATGATATAATTATTAGAAGTTGAAAAGCATTAATTTTCAAATTGAACTTAATTCACACTACTTTAAACTAGCCACACTTTTAAATTAATTGTTACCCCTGACTCATTCAGAAACATCCATTTGCCATGATAGTGGATTATTATAATTTCAATTATTACTACCAGTAGTTGTATATTTGAAATCAGGACTGAGAATTCTTATCAGCAATGAATAGGAAATTCTCATTTATTCCAAAAGGCAAACTGTCTTAGCCAATCACATTTCAGAAATTTCTCACCTTCTGAGGGAACCTGTTACACATTATGTGAGGATGATAAAAATAAATCGTTGGCATACCTGAGTATTGTTCCACAAATGACATTACTATCAGGAAAACGATTTGTGGCTGAAGCATCCCTTCCGGAAAATAAAGTGGTTTTTTAAATAACGTCAATGAAAGTCATAATCTTATTGGTTTATCACTTGTGTAAACTTCAAGTTGGCAGTTTTTATTTGGTTAAAAAACTAACAGAAGAGAAAACCACATCAATGTAGGACACTTACTGAGAGATGGAGGCTTCAACTAAATTTGTTTCTGGTTAGGTGATGATAATCCAAAAGCACATTTGTTGGCTTCCCTTATTTTCCTGCAAAGTGGTTATCACATCAAACTACATCATGAGGAAGTTCATTAAAACACAGGGGATACAAATCCACCTTATCACATACTCAAGTTTCATTGACCAATACCCTTTGTGATCAGTTCGCTCTCTCATTATTATTGTAATTAGGTTAGATTTAAAATAGCACATTCCAAAGCTTAGCCGACAATAATTGTTTGCTGCCTAAATTAAGTACATACAAAAAGTATTGCCAAAAAAGTGTAAAATGTTCATTTCTCTATTTCAAGCCCACTATGACGTTAAAATTGGAATTTTTACCATACATGGAGATATAATGCATTTTTACTCCTACGCATTAAGTTTTCCTTGACAGTGAAAGTAAAGACGCTAATTAATCATTTATTTATCTCGGTACAGTTTCCATCGCTTTTGGTGAAGAGTAAAACAGGGAAAATGTTTATCTGAATTCCTTCAAAAGTACACTAATTCTGGAACTGAAACAGTACACCTTGCTGGCTACAGTATCTAGTTTTAAAAAATGTCAAAATATCTGTGGGCCTCTACTTTTCATAGGGATAATTTGTGAATGAAGGTCAGATAAAATCCAGAAATCACAAAGCTTTAAGGGAGAGAACTCAACTGTGAACTTTGTATTGAGTGCAAATGTCAAAATACTAGGATACTCGGAAAAAAAGAACAGATGAGTGGCACTTTGAAACATCGGGTCAAAATTGGGTCAAGCTCGAAATTCTATAGTTACTCTCACTCACTCACTCGTCACGACACATTTTGTAGCTTCGCCTCTTGTAGAGGGTAGTAGCCACAAAAATTTATTAGGTTTCGTAGGGGGCTATTCGACTTGTCTACAAACATATACCTCAAGTCGTGTGCATATCATCCAGATTCTGAATGCTGCGCCTTCTTTCATGGAAGTTTGAGCAATTCCAAATTCTCTGGCGATATACTGCTATACTTCTTTGTCAATTGACTTGCCTGATAAACCGACCATTTGTCAGTAAAACGGCGTGACGCTTAATTGACCATGAGGTTTCCCTCGTTCGCTCCAAAGAAGACAAGAAACGGATATTTTTCGATATTTTTGGAAATAGCTGTGCATTTTGAAGTGAAGAAAGCAAACAAACAAACAAAAAACACCAAGACTGCAACTAAACGCACGGAGCATTTTTGACGGATCTAAGAGGACCTAATTTAGCGAAATTAGCGGAAAATAATGAGGGCTGACTTTTAAAAACCGAGGAACTCTGTTTTCGTTGAGGGCATTTTCCTATTTCCAGAGGTTTTTAAGGAGAAAATTAATTTTTTGAACATTTTTAAGGGGTGCACTAAGTTTTTGGAGGTTGTTCTGTAAAAGAAAAGCCGCAAGGAAAACGACGCCTCGAAGCAACAGAGAAGAAATCAACCAAGCGAACGACTCAAAATCAGTGTTTCCGCAGCAAAATCTTGCGCAAGCGTACAAGTTGTTCAGCTCTGTCGTCTAAGAGTATAAATGGGAATCGCAACTTGTCAGCGACAGTACAACATGTAAAACACAGTTGCAACGATACTCGCGCTGAAACTAAAGATTTTGAACAACTCGGTATCCATGCACTACAGCAATTGAAACAGGGACCTCATCACAGTTATTTTCCACAAACTGAGTTTTTTCTAGTCAGTTTTTTACATGCTTTGAGCATTGATATTTCTAGGTCTTGATGATAAAAAGCTTTGATAAGTGCTAACAAACTTTACCTCAAAGGGGTAGATGACAAAATGCGGAGCCCTACTCAACGGAGTACCCTGTGGAGTACCTAAGTGGAGTACCCCTAACAATCATGTAGTGGTAAAATAAAATACTTAATAAACGAGGATAATCGTTTAGATGTACATATCTTTATGTATTTTGAGCTTGCCAGCTCTCCGATTGTCACAGTATGATATGGTCCACGAATTGACCGCCATCTTGAGTTAAGCATTAAGCTGCTGGCCACTTCAAACGGTAGGCTTGAATGTAATCCATGAACGTTTGCTTTGATAGGCCGATTACCATCTATATTCATGATCATCAAGAGGCCAAAAGTACAGATATCCTTCACTCGGCAGGCGAAGCGATGAGGATACAAGCTTACATTTATAGGTTAAGTCTTCAAAAGAGTAATCTATGTGTTTAAACTGAATATCTCTTTCCCCATCTATTTGTAGCGTCATAATATTGAGATAGGTAAACAAATAAACAAGCAAAAAAACAGCGACGGGTCGGCAAAAAACTGCGACTAGGACCGTTGAGCACGAAAACGCAGTAAGCTTAAATATTTTACCTCCTGCAGAACTCAGTGTGTTTTGCTCATCGTATGGAGTTCTTTTATCTGTCCGTCAAAGGACTCATTCCACAGCGGTTAAACGAAGATGGAGGAACCATAAGACTGAGAGCTCTCTGCCTCCAAAAACACTGGACTGTATCGAGCTGTGACAATTGGAGAGCTGGCATCTTAACATGTACATCTACTTTTATGTATATCTAAACGATTTACCATGTTTATAGTGTACTTTTTTTTCTTTTACCAACACATGATTATGAGGGGTACTCCATTTAGGTACTCCATAGGGTACTTCATGGAGTACGGCTACGCGTTTTGTCATCTCCCCCTCAAAAGGTTTGTTTGGTGTCGCGTACACTGAGGAGTACAGATTTGAAATACTTCATGCTGTCGCTGATTAACCAACGGGCAGTCTTCTCAGTCAGCTAAATAATCTCCACGGACCAAGATCGTAGCTTGGGGGGTCCTGCGGAGCTGTCCGTGAGCCTTTTCCCCTTTGTAAGTCTTTTTTGTCACATTAAGTGAAACAATCTGGTGAATACCCTCTGTTTGACATGGTGTGACTCCCCCTTTGAAAAATACTAGCCCCTGTGGACTAGCGTTACTAGACCGAGTGATATCCTTTTTGTTTAATTCTTGGTGAGTTGCAACCTCAGGGGGAATTTTGGAGTGCTTTGACTTTCTCTTGTGTAAATCTCCGAGCAATTGTGTCATTTTCATCTTTTTTACTGTGTATAAGATATCCTGGAAAAGTAAAATTACAGAAAATAGTTTTGATAAATCGCTGTTCTTTTTCCTGAAGCAATCAAGATTACTTACTAACCACGAGGCGCTCCAGTTTGTTTTCTTTATCATTACATGGAAACATTGATTTATTCGACTGCACCGCAACGGTCATACGTCTCTCGCCATCACATCTTATGGACATTTTCCTAGTCTACCAGTTTTCAGATGATTCTAAGTATCTCGATCTCTGTCACTGGAAACTGACCACTGCCGGAATCTGTTCTCTCGACAAGAAGCTTGTATCAGTTACCAATTGCTATCGTTGTAACTGGGTTTTATATGTGGTACTACCACTTGTAGTCGAAATCCACAAATCAAAAAAAATTCGCACCTTTACTAGCGATTCGTTAAAAGCCAATGAACATAAACAAGTTAATTATACAGAACAGGAAAGCCAAACGAAATACAAATAAAACAGGCAAAATGACGGACAAAATAACGAAACTTACAAGATTATGTGGCGACTACGACGACTAAAACAGAATGACAACGGCGACAAGAAAACTACGGTAGAAGAAGCTATACCAAACAACTGGAACAATGCATAAAAAATTAACACGAAAATATAAAATGTGACGTGACCAAAAATGACTGGCGAACCTAACGAAATAACAAATATGCACGAAACAACCGAAAACGGAAAACAATGTTCGAAAGGCGTTAAATTGTAACCGAAGGTGAGGCGTCGTGACTACACCACTGCACGAGCGTTCGTAGTTTTCCAGCACTATTTTGTTTGTGTGTTTGTACGTTTTTTCTTCAGAATTCACAGAAATTTGCTAAAATATCGAGAAACTTCCGTTTCTTGTCTTCATTGCAACGAGCGATGGAAACTTCAAGGAGAAATACAGCGTCACACCATTGTGATGATGTACATGTTTATTGACAAATGATCGGTGTTAAGATGGTTTTGTGTATATCGGGCTTATCGGCTTATCGGCTTATCGGCCGACATTTTGAAAATGACATAGAAGCCTAGCAGTGTATTGTCAGAGGATTTGGAATTTCTTAATATAAATTCCCACGAAAGAAGGAACAGCATTCGGAATCTGGATGATATGCGCACGGTTTGAGGTACATCAGGGTTCTTGTTAAGAGCCGGTAACTGGCTATTTTTACCGGCTCTTCAAGTAAATGTTACCGGCTATTTCACCGAGACTCGGGAATGAAATATTTACCGAGGTTATCCAACGGGCCAAGGGCGTAAAACTGCGCCTAACAGAGATGCCACTCCTTCTTTTGGAGTGGGAGAGTGGACGGAAGAAGTGAAACAGGTGTTGCATTTGCCATCTCCAACAAGTTTGCTACCAAACTGACATCCCTGCCAACTGAACTGTCAGGAAGGATTATTCTTCTGCGTGCTCCAACAGGCAATGACCGCTACCTTACGGTCATCAATGTGTATGCACCCACTATGTTGTACCCAGATGAGGAGAAAGAAGATTTCTATGAGAAGCTAGCAGAAGTTGTCGACAGAGTCCCTATGGAGGACAAATTGTTCATCCCATACAACGTATGGTGGTACTCTGGGAAAATTTGGCAAAGGCAAGAAGAATTCCAGTGGTGATCTAATGCTACAATTCTGCACACAACGAGACCTGTGCATTACCAATACCTTTTTCCAGCAGCCAGACAAGAATTTCTTTACTTGGAGGCACCCTCGATCAAAGTACCCACACCTGCTTGACTATGTTGTTACTAGAAAGTCCTATATGCCTTAGATTCTATCAACAAAAGCAATGAGAGGCGCAGAGTGCTCGACAGACCACTATGTGGTTCGGTCCCAGCTCAGACTGCAATTGATATTCCCCAGAAGGAAGGAGCCTTCAAAGACACCATCAATGAAATTAAACACAGGGAAGCTGAAGAGCGAGAAACATCAGCAGGCACTGGAGGCAGCCATAACTGCTACTCTGGAGTCTGCAGACAACATTGGAGGAGAAGCAAGAAAAGTGGAGCAAATGTGGACACACATGAAAGAAACTGTGCTATCTACTGCTGTTGGAGTCCTTGGTCGGCCACTACGTAAGACCCCTGATTGGTTTCCAGAGAAAGAAGAAAGAATCCAGCCACTACTTGATGAAAAGACGAGGATCTACAACAGACATATGCGTGAAAACTCTGCTGCGACCATCATAGCCTTTAGTGAGATCAAGGCCAAGTTGCAAAGAGAGTTGCGGGCAATGAAAGACAAGTGGTGGAGTGAGAAGGCAGAAGATCTGCAAGTGATGGCAGACAAGAATGATTTTTACGGCTTATTTGAAGTTCTAAACGCCATTTATGGCCCATGAAGAAGCAATGCAGAAACATCAGCAGTGTCACCTGTTAAGAGCGCTGATGGTAGCCAGCTCCACACAGATCTGGAAGGCATCAAAACTCGGTGGAAAGAGCATTTCTGAAACTTGCTAAACCAGCAAGGCACAGTAGATCCAAGATCATAGTCATTGCTACAGTACTGGAGACAATGGGAGCCAACCTCAACAAAGGAGTCTGCATCAAGACTAGATCAGATAGGAAGCTCTTCAATCTGCTCACACTGAAAGCCTCAAGTAAGACCAGAGAACTCTGTGAGAGGGAATTGCTATATGCAGACGAATCAGCTTTGGTCGCTATCAGCCATCTAGACATACAAGGGATTGTGGACCGTTTTTCGGCTGCAGCAGCACTGTTTGGTCTCAAGATCAATGTCTCCAGAACAGAACTCCTCTACCATCCTCCTCCTGATGAACCCTCTGAGTGCCAAGAAGTGCTTGTCGATGGTGACGCCTTGAAAAAGTCTAGGCACCTCACTTATCTTGGTAGCGCAGTCATGAACACCAACTCTGCCGATCTGGAAGTTGACCTGCGCACTCAAACTGCCGCGAAAGCATTTGGCTCCTTGCAGAAGCGCTTGTGGTCTCGTCATGACATCAAGCGAAAGACGAAAGTAAAAGTCTACAACGCTGCCATCTTGCCGCGACTGCTTTACTCCGTTGAGTCAATGACCCTCTATCAACGCCACATCAAAAAGACTATCCAGAGTTCAGATCCGTCATCTGCGCCAGATACAAGGGATACGATGGCAAGATGGTGTACCTGACGTTTAACTCCTCAAAAGAGCGGAGACACCAAGCTTCCAAGCTCTCATCACAGCGTGACAACTTCGCTGGGCTGGACATGTACGGCGAATGCCAGACTCAAGGCTGCTAAAGGCAGTATTCTTTGGCGAGCGTCCCTTTGCAATTGCTTTATTATATCTACTTCTGCTTCGTCTTCGTCGGCGACACTGAGACCTGTGTTAGCAGAGGTGTCCTTGGTCGATCCATGCCCAGATTTACCATCACTTGGTTCCTTCCCTTTGGATATGACTTTATTTCTTAGCTTTTTATCTCAAGCAAAGCGCTACAGCTATCTTCGCTTTCTGCCACCTTGAGAATCTACTTAGTCTCTCGAGGATGTCGAAACTCTCTTCCACCGTGCTGGTATTAACTGTAATTTTCTTAACCTCCCGAGAATCGGGGTAGTTCTCGTTGTCTCGTTGTCTCGTTGTACGTAGTCCTCGTTGTTCTCTTCATTCAGCCGGCTGACTTGGGTTCTCTGGGGAAGTCAGGTCCCTTTATCCACTCTGATTTTTCTGCAAAGTCTTTCGGTGACATGCCCCTTTAACTTTTGTCTGCAGTATTCGACGTAGAGTCCACCTAGTGTTCCGGGGTAGTGTGACCATGAATGAATAAAAGTTTCTAAAAAAATTGTGGTGCTGCTTCGATGGGGGCTACATGGTAACTTGGTTATATCAACTAAGTTGAAATTGTAAATTGGCCACCGTAACGAGTTTAAAAAGATGACGTTTCGGGCGTTAGGCCTTCGTCAAAGCGAACGAAGGGCTAACGCTCGAAACTTCAGCTTTCTTAACTCGTCACGGTGGTCAATTTACAATTTCAACTTAGTTGATATAAGCAAATGACCATGAATGAGCTGAGCTCTATCGGCTACATAGACGTGAAAACGACTGGATTCCTTGCTTATAAATCCTAGAACGGCCTTACTGTTCGTCCAATAGGGTTCTGTAATGTTTCCATACTCCAATTCGTCCTTAAAGATGTCCCCAATCTTTAAAGAAAGACTGGCAGCTGCCAATGCGGGCCCCAGGATGCTGACTGTCTTCTTTGGCGTCACGCGAGCTTTACCCATAACAAACGAAACGTATACATTGCCCCTTTCGTCTTCCAGCCTTAAATAAGAGCATTGTCCGTAGCCATACGTTGAAGCATCAGACATGCAATGAAGTTGTACTGAAACGATCTTCCGAACCTGAGATGGCTTAAGACATCTTGGTACCTTCAACTTTTCAAGTTAGCAAAGTTCATTTCTCCATTTTTCCCATCTGCTGCGCGTTGCGTTGTCGGCTGGCTCGTCCCGGCTGTCAGAATGACAAATATCTTGCAATAGCTTCTTTACGACAGGTACTACAGGGGTATTGAGACCTAAGGGGTCATAAATTGAGCTGAATGTTGAGAGGATGCCTCTACGCTTACAAGGCTTGTCCTTAAGTTCTATCCTGAAGTTGAAATTATCCGCTTCGATGCACTGAGTAACTCCTAACGCTCTTTCGATGGGTAACTTGTCTTGATCCAGTTCGAGGCTCCTTACATTCTCTGCTCGGTATTCTTGGGGAATTGAGTTAATGATGTTTTCTGTGTTTCCCACAGGCTAAGTTAAGCTGAATCTTCCATTTTCACAAACTGCCTTGACATCCGCTGCCAGTTTAATAGCCTCGTCTTTTGTTCTCACCGATTTAAGAACATCGTGACCTAGAATTTCCTTTTAAGGGTGTCGGCTTTCCTAATGCCATACTCATCTTCGTTGTCATCCGCTCTACGTCTGAGAGCATAATTAGCACATGCAGGATACAACACTGTGCCAAATAAATGCACAGTCATACAATACTCTTCCACCTTCTTTTCCGTGTCTCAGTCTGGCCACCATAGAAACCTAAGAAAACTTTGATCTTCCTTTCTCACTCTTGCTTGAAAGAACATCTTTTCCATGTCTGCCATAGAGACGTACTTCTCTTGTCGGAATCTGGTTAGAACACCAGCCAAGTTACTGATAAGGTCTGGTCCTTGAAGCGATTTGGTTTTCAGAGAGTGTTTTACGAATGTCGCCGAGCAATCAAAGACCACTCAGTTTCACTTTCGTTGGTTTTTTGTGGGTGGTACCGGGTTTTTTCGTCTTGATCTTTAAATGCATCTCCCACCTTACGAGTATATCCTTTGGAAATTATTTCAGACATAAAGGTGGAGTGGTATGGGTAATACCTGGCATCGCATACCATACGCTTCTTAGGCTATTCAGGCGTTCCTTTGCTTGCGCATCGTTGCTTGGGAGCTAAACATTCTGATGTTTAAATAGGAGGGGCATCTCGTAATGCCTGTCCTCTAGATCGACAACGCCATTTTCCATTGTTTGGTAGAACTTGATATCATCACGTGACAATGCTGCCCCTTTTTCCCTCTTGGAGAAGTCCAATTTAAACATTCGCTGGACTGCCTGTGGTGTAATCTGATCCTTAACCATTCTTGGAGGGACAACATATCCACGGGTTGATAAGGAGGCGAGCGTACTGCGTATGGATCGGACTCCTCACCGTAAACAATTTCTATAGGTCATAAGGCACTTGGACAATTTAATCCAATTAGAATTAGAAGCCCGACCTCAATGTCTTCTATGTAGGGAAGTATTTTGGAATTGGGACTAACTTCCTTTAAAGGGGAATTCTTACTAGTCACATTAGGCCGTAGTATTTCGCTGCGGTCCACTGGAATGGTAGCGCCTGTAAATGTTCTGGGTAAGTCTAACATAACATTTTCTCCCTCTGGGAAAGCTACCACTAATCCTTCAATAGCCTTTGTTCTCACGCTACCTGTTCTGTGGAGGTTGTAAAAACTAGGTCAAGGTTACGCCCTTTAACACCGAGTAACTTTTCTGATTTCTCATTGACGAATGCTCCGCCACTGGCATTGATTAGCATGGCTTAAATTTTTATCCTCTTGGCTGGGCTCTCCTTGTGAAATAACCAGATAGGCAAAATCCCCATGTTGACTGGTCATGTTGCGAGCGGCAGTATGACCTGTACCAACTCGAGGTTTGTCTCTAGATAGATTCTTGTCGCTCGTGACGTTCGATCTCTTCATCCAATCGTTGGGTGGTGCTTGCTGCAAGTTTTACATCTCAAACTTTCGTTGCAGTGCTTTGTAATGTGCTGATAACTAAAGCAAACGAAGTTAGCTCAATGGATAGAGCACTGGACTGTTGTGCGGAAGGTCGAGGGTTCGAGCCCCGGCCGGACCAACACGCAGGGTCTTAAAATAATTGAGAAGAATTTGCTACCCTTCTATAGCATCGAGAAGTCGTTAGATATTCTAGTCTTCTCGGATAGGGACGAATAAATGGACGTCCCGTCTCCTGCAGGGTTGGGGTAGGATACGTTAATTTCCCACACACGAGATTACTGTGTGATGGATGTCCTCCCCTGGGGTGGGATGGGTGGGATATTGGAGCCTCGCTCTTTTGTGCGACCCTCACCACACTCTAGTGAAAGTGATTAAATAAGTATACCTTCTTTTGGAATATAAAGTTTCGCCGGTCACTCAAAGATTTCTTCAAAGTGTTCGCACCCATTCAGATTGTGTAGTTTCTTGCATAAATGCCACGTTTCGTTCCGTTGATATCCACTTTCTCGATATACTTTCGTGACTTTGCTTGTCTCTTCCTCCCTTTTTGGTATTTTTATGAACTTAACGTGAGTGGGCTTGTCTCGCTCTTCGCGATTGTACTTGCAAACACTTTCTTCCGAGAAAACGGGATCCATGGAAAGCTCGGCTTGTTCTCGCAAACATTGTGAAAACTCCTCAAATTCAGTGATTCTTCCTTTGACACTTGGTCCTACTGTTCTTCTCGGTCCATTTATTTCTCAAGTGTCGGGGTAATTTCTCCAGCTGTCCTCTTACATACATACATACATACATACATACTTTATTGTAACGCCCTAAAAAGGGTTTTCACGTCTTAGTACGTGAGCAGTGTTTAAATCACCTATATTTGACATGCCTTTCATTACGGACATCGGTTGCAATTAATCAAGGGCGATAGAGAAATCTTGTGGAGCTGAGTCATCGTTCGGTCTGATTGGTGTCCAGGAAGATAGCTTCGTGGTATGGGCGCCAGCTATCTTAAATGGGGCGCTGAATTTTCTCTTTAACAGCCCCTTAGCTTCTTCGTAGCATCCTTCTGATTTCCCATGCAGAGATCCGTGATTAAGTTCTTTAGCTTGGCCTAGAATATACAAACTTTCACAGGAGTCGTCAACCTTTGCTCCGATCAATGTTTCAAAGGCAGTCATGAATGAGGGAAATTCCATGGCGTCGCCATAAAACATAGGTGGCTCGCTTGATGGTAAAAGACTTCGAACTTGCCGGGTAACTACAGCTTGAGAAATTCCGTTTGCTTTCTTTGAATGTCAACAATATCCTGAAACGTAGTGTCCTTAGTTGGTAATAAGTTCGATGGCAAGTACATTGAGCAGCCTTGAAAGCCGTATAAATACTGTGGTGTTTGTGGAATCCCCATCGGTTGATCTCCATCCGAGCAGATGACTGCAGGCTGGGTTTGATATGATGTGTGCCTAAAGGATGTTCGTGGGGGTGTGTAATATTTCCCATAGTTGCAATGCCTTTACATGTTTCTAGGAAAAACGTTTCATCTGCTGATGTACATGCCATAATCGGGGTCGTGTACAGGGGTCCTTTCTGTTCTATTGTATGAGTGACGAAGGGATTTGCTTGAGGTGGACTTAGTGGCCTTGATACATACGTATCAGTAGAGCTTACATGAAACGACATTGGAGCAGGTACTGAACTTGAGAAGCTAACTGGTGATATAAGACGAAACAATTCCGTATCCATGGAAGACAAACGTGAACATGACAATTCGAAATTGATCTCTTCGAAACAATGCGAAGATTCCTTGTTGACGTTTTCCGTATCCGTAGACAACCTTGAAAACCATAAATCCGTTGCATTTCCGTCGACAAATTGAGTGAGCCACAGTTATCCGTGCAGATTAAACCACAATCCGTTGAAAAACTAACATGAGGTCGAGTTAAAACTGTTGCCGCAAACGGTGACAAACCGTGTAAAATGAAACCTTCACGAAGGCTTCGAGAAAACTCGCCCAAAACGTTACGACTCTTATCGCAACTTAAAGGCCGTTAAATCGTAAAACTGAACGATATAGAGAGAAGTAGGGAGAGGTTTTGATTTGGTGGCCTTGTGGCACCGGTCGAAGATGCCACCACCGCGCATGCACGAAAACTTAAAAGTCCCGCATAGCAACCCAGGCGACGGCCGAGCGTCGACCAGCCGCCACAGGCAATGTAGACCATCAAGTTCATGGGTTAAATCTTCATTTGAAAGTTCACGATACTGAGGTTTTTTTTTTTCATACTGCTCGATAAGGGGAGAAGCAAACAAACGAGTAACTATAATTGTGAGAAAGTGTTTCCACTCATTTGTTGATGAAATGATTGTTCACTCAGTTGTTACTTGTTATCTATTTTCAGCAGTGTAATGGCTGGGTATTAAATCATGCAGTCATCATGTTCTATGATGACTGCATGATTCAGGAGCAATTTATCATTGATAAAAAGAAAGGTCTTCAAGATTCTTTGATTTTTTTTGCAGCTAGGCAACTGCAATCTATTTAATATTAGTTATTTTGAAGGGTACATCTAGTTCAATGTCTTTAGAAATAGAAAATTACGACCAATATTTAGGAGTAAGTGGCTGATAAAAGAAACGCTAATCTTACACCCCACACCGATTTTTTCATCTTTTTTTGGAAAAATATCACTTGTCTCCTTCCAACCAATGTTATGAAGATATCTATCTCATGTTACCGGTTTGAAAATACATCATATGTTGAAGAAATCTTGCTTTTTTTGGCCAAATTCATTCCCCGCTGTCACCTCGCGAAATGACCTCCGCCATGTTTCCTTTCCATTGTTCTCGTGGCCAGACGAAGAGGCCCAGCATTCATTGAGAAACGTCACGGTTGACAACATGGCGTCCACACGTGGAAAACCTGCCCGTAAACCCCGGTGGGGGCCTATGCGGCCGGCACACCCCCAGCATGGGAGGAAGGTAACAAAGTTACCTGCTATTTCTTATTTGTTACCTCCTATGAAAAAACTTAGCAAGAACCCTGTATTAGATGTTTGTAGTTACGTCGAATAGTCCTCCATGAAAGCTGATCAATTTTTTTTTAAAGATGAAAGCAAGAATCGATAGTTTTCTTCCGGATATTGCTCAAAAGATAACAATCTTTCGAAGCCATGCGCATTCCGTCTGTCGTAAAGTTTTGCTGTCAAGAGCATTTGATATAAAAATCACCAAAACATGCCACATATGATTTTTGAGCTTACGCATTAAAAACTACAGTATTATAGCCAACTAGATGCATAGCCTGTTTCAGTTCAGAATCGGTGTACCTTTGAAGAAATTCATGACAGGACGGAAAATGCGTGCACTGTAAGTACCTCCCGTTGTCCCATACAAAGCCTTTGAAAAATTTTCTAAGGCTTTGAATGGGGACAACGGAAGGTACTTACAGTGCACGCATTTTCCGTCCTGTCATGAGGTAAGCCTTTTCTCTGTATCACCCTAATATAAGAAAATGACCGAAACTGTACCGAGATAAATAATTGATTACTATGTTCACATTCACTCTCTGGGAAAATTGAATGCATCAGTGTGAAGACGAATGATGTAACCATCTATGGTAGGAGTACAAATTTGATTGAGAGATGAAAATTTCATACTTTCTTGGTGATGTTTTGGTATGAAAATGAGTCCCCCTGGCCGCGAAAAAGCAGCCGTTATTACTACGGAAACAAGAGTGCTGCCACCTTTAAAAAGGGCATTTTTATGCATCCCCCTGAATGCCTAACTGTGTGCAAAATTTGAAGAGTGGGTTGAAAATTTTTAATTTCTCAAGATGTTTGAATCCTACAGACTAGTTCATAAGGTTCTTAGAAGTTTTTAGAACCTCCTCAAATGATTGCCAGCCATTATGTCGCCAAATGTCTCATCGTATTGCTTACTTTAAATATTACTTTGCATAATATTACCTCCCATAATATTGTGCAAAGTGCGTTTTCCGCCTTTGGTTCGTCTTGATCTGTTTTTTGTCCTGTTCTTCTCTTTTCGGCTTTTCATTTAGGTGATAAATTTTGAATTTCAAGATGCGAAATACCTCTTTCAAGAAGGTCAGCTTGGAGCGAAGTAGCATAATTCTAAATTTAGATCCCATAAACAAAACATCTTTACGTTTAACTACCTTCATGCCAGTTTACTTTGGAGCAGCAAGTAGAACGCTAGGTATCATTAATCCTGGTAATGAAAAAAAACAAACACGGTATTTCAGATGCAGGCCAGCAATCCACATGGGTTTTTTTTTTATCTGGTTAAAATTTGCAAAGTTCCTAGCGCCATGCCACATGGGCAAGATAATACTATTTGTGTTTAAATTAACAAACTGGGAGGAGGGCCCAGCTCTTCTTTTCAAATCCATTAAGTCTCAAATGGCCAAAACACGATCCTCATCGTGTGCTAACTTCCCTCTCTATGGTAGGTCATTTTGTGTTCATGAAAAGTGGTACTTAATGGAAGCTCGGTCGATTTGACGCAAAAGACCTGTAATTGAACTTTGTTTCAATTACAACTGTTCACAAATGAATGAATTCATTCTGAGCCACCTTTCCTGTGAAGATTCTGGCTCAAACATTTGTTTCAAACTCACTAGTAGACAGAACGCTTTTGAAATCTTAGCCTAGAACTTTTTGCTCTCAATTTACGAAAATTATAAAAAGGAAGTAGAAGGACCAAGCCTCTTAAAAACACCATCATTGATATGGGAAAGACGTCCTTTAAGCTGAGTTTTTTTTTTTTTTCAATGATGAAAATTCAAAGAACATTTTACTACCATTTCTTTCTTTAAAATAGGTAATTTTACGACTCTAACATAAAATGGAAGCTCGGTCATACGGGATGCCAGAGAACTGTAAATGTTTTCTCAACACAGCTGTGCACTGAAGAACAAACTCATTCTTAGTCGCGTTTCCTTTGAAGATAATGGCTGTCTCGGGCAACTGTGTCTTAAAATAGGTGGTATACACCACGCACTTAAACCTCTCACGTTGGAACTCATCGTTTTTCATCTACTAACATTGTAAACTTGCTATTGTGAAGGCTAAGCCTTCCTAACATCATCACTGTGAAATGGGAAAGCGTGCTTAAAGTTTTTCATTTTTATTTATTTTTTAATATATATTAAAATTCAAAGAAAATTTTACCAGCAAAAACAGGCCGCATCAATACTCGCACCATACCATTATTATTATAATAAAAAAATAATATATAAGTGTGTATTTACCTTTCAAAGTTGAGTTTCTTCAATGATGGAGTAATTTTCCCCCGAACTTAAGGCGTGAGAAGCACACTGGAAGCTTAAAGTGCTGCAATTATTTTGGCATATGGTCAAAACAAATACGTATAAAGTGTTGGACAACCAATTATCGCGGCTTTTGAAACAAAAGAGCAAAGGTTTTCAAGCATATCTAGTTTCGCTTTTAATTAAAATAAGCACAGACCAGCTGAAACCAAATGAGCACGGAATTGACTTTATCCGCGGGAAGAGTTCATTTATCATCAAACGCTTTTAAACGTCGTCCGATCCTAAATATCTATCAAAACCAACGTAGCCCCATACTCATAGAACTTGCTAGTAACTCATAAAGCCGAGAAAATTTGGTTTTCAAATGATCCTACAACATGAACTAGTGGAATATAATTTAAAGTCATTTAAGTTATGTTGAAATATTGTCCCTAAATCCCTCTTTATTCACCCGCTTTGACAAAAAACAATTATTTCAAGGTTAATTTAGTTTTTTGCTCTTCTCTTGAAAAGGGGAACAATCACAAAATATCAAACCTTGATGAATAACTGTGCAAATAAAAAACAGTTGGATTTTCCTATAATAAAATACATTGTGTACAGGTTTCACACGGCAGCGCGCTTATTATCCCAAAATAAGAGCCTTTTTTACTATGAATTCTTTTTTCTGCTGTCCATCAGTCGCAATCCACAAAGTTGTGACGTTTTTTTCTTGTGGTAAGGGAATGTTTTTGTGTAGGTTAGTAGTGAAGATTTTCTTGTAGGCCTTGGATTGAACAGCATTAAAATTCAATGCATACATTTTATGAGCATCATAGACATAATACTGCTCTTCAATTGCTTTTGGCTAAAAATTCGTTTCCAGTAGCCTCTTCATGTGGGGCCACATGTGACTGAGTTTACAAAATGTAGGAACGTAGGTAGCTTAGCAACGATCCACTGTGGTTCCCAGTCTCCTTTGTCACGTGCTTGATCCCATCTTTACAATGCATATGAAACAAAATGACCCTTCAAAGGAATGACGTCATAAGGGTTATAATTACTGATAACCCAGTATTATTTATCATGGACCACAATTCAAAATACTGCTTAGCAGAGTAAAAGCAAATAGAAAACAAAACAAATCATAGTTCCCGTGATCAAACCTATGTGGCATCAATACAATTTTGATCCGTTTTAACTTTCACTGCTTCGCATACTGATCAAATCAGTCAGAGAAAAACAATACATCGCACAATCTTTTAATCAACCCCTCTGGCGACCGCTGATTCAAAATACTCAGCTAACTAAAACCAAACTAACAAACCGAAAAAACAATTAAATCTCTCGTAATCAAACATAAATGGCATCAATCAAATTTTAAATATTCTAACTTTCACAGATTCGCATACTGATCAAGTCAGTCAGAGAAAAACTATACAAAAACTAACAATATTTTGATCAACCACACTGGCGAGGGTTAATATTCTGTACCACAACTATGCATAATATGATAACGTGTGATACAGTGGTGTAAAATGCTAATGAACGAAGAGGCGAAGAAAGTTGACTGTATAGGGGCTGAAGGTGTCGGTGGAATGCTCTTGCTAAGTACAAACGTAAGCTTAAAATGTAAATCTCAGAGCAATGAAAATACGAATACCTACTTGAAATGAAATATCGTCAAGATGAAACTATTATAGAACTTTTTATTGTACAGCATGGGGGTCGCCTAAGTAGATCATGGGACTTTTCCTCTGAAAAAGTACTTGAAGCGATATGATTTTTCAGGCCTTTAGCCTTGGGAAAATAAAAAGTTTTATTTGCTGAGGTTTTATTGAGTTTCCAAATGATACGGGACGACAATGCTTTGGTCTCATAGCCACAGCCGAAATTACTCATCAATAACAGACACCAATTTATTTACGGGCTTTGGTTTTTTTTCATCATTACTCTCACTAATTATAACTACAGTTTCCAAAGACAATCTGTCCAGGTATTCTGCTGGTCGTAAGTACCCCATGGTAGTGAGCCCTATTTGGACATTGACTCCACTTCGTGGATTCCAGGCAGCTTCTTTATACTGAAAATTAAAAAAAAGCTTTCTCATTATGGAATTCTGAATCTGCAAAGGAAAACGCCAGTTCCGCTTGCTTGTTGAATATGATGAAGCCGAAGTGATCTGCTTTCGGCGCAGGATTGAATTTCTTGACTAGCTCACGGCGAAGGTTATAACTTTTTTCAGATTTGGTATTTAGACACTCTTTGATATGTCGAGTACAATTCCTATATCAAGTCCAGCTTTGTATGGTGGACCTGTACCAAAGAAAAAGAAAACAATTTACCATCTTGCTTATGCTATCTTCCATATTTGAAGAGTCGATTAAACTGCTTTTTATTACTTAACTATGCATCTATTAATAAATTCTCTTTCTCCATAAAAAGTCAGACTTTAATTAACGGAAGGCTTGGTAGGGTTAATTTTTTCCTTTTTAGCAGCTTTAGTTTTCACTGTATACCATTTTGAGAGTGTCCAAGGATTCGGTTGCGCTGCTACTTTGTAAATCTTTTTTCGAAGTAAACAGATTTGTTCCTTGGAATGTGCTTATTGGAAATTTGATGTAAAATAGGGTGATTGTTAGAGTGCACGACATCCATTAGTTGTTTCCTTGACAATAAAAGAATGTAGGGAGCGTAGAAAAGCAAAACGAATCTGATCTAAAACCTTGATTTCCACATTTGACAAGGCTATGGCCAGTTGCATACATGTATCACTTGATGATGATGTTAATACCTCTTCAAACTAGAAATTTCTTGTAAATAAACTATAAAACAAGAAAGATCACCCAACAATTAGAGTTTTAATGATCACCCATCCCAGCTTGAGTTCATTGATCGTTGATAGTTTAAGGAGTGAAATGGCTGAACGAAATGCGAATTTCAAACTTAAATGTACATTAGAAAGGCAGTTATCTAAATTTCGAGAAGGGTCTACCACGATGATGAATATTTTCCTTTGTTTGTTTCGGTTGATATGTCTGGTGATGGATAAATAGGTACATTTTGCTTAAGAGCCTAGTGGTCCATTCAGCCGGAGAAGTTATAGGCCAGCATATTTAGTCTAGTACTTATCGTAACAACTTTTACATGTGTCTACCTGCTTCTACACAAAAGTTCCAAATTTTCGCAGCGAAATTTGGATTTTCACTTTGCTGCTGCGTGATAAATAAATATAAAAACTCAAAAAGAAAAAGCACTTCAAATAACATCAGAGTGGATTTAGAGACTGAACATACTGGACTTATAGACTAAAACAAAAAAACTTATAACATCATACTGTGAATTACAACAACAATTATAGACGTACTTAAGGTATCGCTTTAGAACGCAATTTTCCCATTCAATGAAGAACTCTTTTATCTTAATTCAGAACTACTAGAAGCGAGAGAATCCACTATAAAAGTCGCATCTTATACGTGTCTATATTTACAGTGGAGAAGAATGCTTATGCACAAGGTTTAAACCGGCCATTTTAATTGGTCCAAAAACGATAATGGGTCTTCCCATTTCATTAATGTACAGGCGCTGCTGAGGATGCAGGAAAAGAAGAAGTGTGAAATGAAACGTATTTTTCGAGGAGTTCCCCAGAGTGCCACTTGGTAAACTCCTGTTGACGGTCTATTTCTTCTCTGCTGAGGACTCCCAGCGACGAGTTTCCGGGCACCTGGATTTATATGCAAGCTTCATAATAAACAATTATTAGATCAGGATCTCGTGATATCCGGAATAATCAAGGTCGAGGTAAGTGTTATCAGCCGAAGCTTTCGGCTTCGGCTGATAACACTAAGCGAGACCTTGATTATTCCGGATATCACAAAACTGAGTTCAGTAATTGTTTTATTATACATTGTTTTAAAGAAAATAACGTCAAATGCATTATCGCCGTAAACACAGTTTATTTTCGAACAATTAAAAATGTACAACTGAATGGTAAAAAAATTTTCACTTGGGCTAATTCTTTTTTGGCGCGTGGATCCTGGATATTTTTCTCTTTAAGGTATTCGTAGAGCAGTTCCTTCGCTACTTTTGTCGATCTTTTAGCATTTTCCGAATCTTTATTTTCAAGTAATTTCTCAATTTCTCGCTGGGTCGATGAAACGAATCGAGAAGCCACTCTTACTTCGCTGTCCGTGAACTTGACATTGCTCCACCGGAAATCATGCATTGCCGCGCAACCTACAGATTATTCACTAATCTGTCGATACAGAGTAGTGAATAATCTAAAGGTTGCGCTGTTTCCCAGAATTAACTGTGTGCGTTTAACCAATGAGAAGACAGATGTTGGTTACAATGTAGAATAAGCAAGATTAGTAGGCGCTTACAGGATGTCTGCCCGAGAGACCTTAAGGACAGGCCATCACGCCCTTTGGTGGACCTGGGACTGTGCTATGATGCGACGAGAGCAAGTTCAACCACAAATCTGAGGTATTAAGGTCTATTTTTACAAGTATATACTAGGACAGTAGATAGCGTCGTAGGAGCGCTCTGATCGGCCAGCAGTCAAACTCCAAACAAGGATTGCGCAGATTAAGGAAGAAACAGCCAAAGATGAAAAGCTTCTCCTACTTCGTTCAGTCATCACCCAAGGATGATCTGAACCAAGATCAGATTGCTCAGTACACCTATACGCATTCTGAAATTATCGTGATGAATTAACAGCTGCAGATGGAGCTATCCTGAAGGGTACACGCATTTTTATCCCGAGGAGCCTAAAGGGTAATATATCCAGGAACTATACTATGCACACCAAAGGGCAGAAAAATGCAATCTCTGTCCCAAAGGTTTGGGGTCAACATAAACCGCGATTTAGAAGAGATGGTAAAATCCTGCGCTCCATGTCAGCGTAATCAAAATGTCAACTCAAAGGAGTCCCTCATGCCTCATGACATCCCACAGAAACCCTGAGGAGCATGGGATCTCGAATAAACTTGCCCAGGTTACCTCTGCATTATTCAAACAGTTCTGCAGCACTTATGGTTCATCCACTTGTCCATACTATCCGCAAGCCAATGGTTCCGTGGAGAGAGCTGTACAGGCTGTGAAGAACCCCCTCCAGAAATGCAAAGAATCGGGTGCAGATCCTCATCTCGCCATGTTATGCCTCTGCAGTACCCCACTCGACCACAACATCGCATCACCGGTAGAGCTCCTGAACTCAAGAGTATACAAGTCAACCTCCCCTCTAGATCCAAAACTGGCCTGTCATTATCTACAGATGGAGAGGTAAACACCGTGCTCCAAGCAGGACAAGACCAGCATAAATCACAACACGACAAGTCTTCTAAACCCCTTCCTGCCATACACCCTGATGACTTAATACGTGTACTTAACCCACACGACCTCAAGTGGGAACCTGGTATTGTCAAGAGTAGCACGCAAGGCCCCTCGCTCATATACAGTCACCATGGCAAATGGCTGTAGACTTTAGCCAAGAGATGATTTTGAAAGAGAGAAAATTTATTCCTCGTTCACAGTCAAACGCGTAGATTTACGCATCTGATTACGTTGAAGATGATGATGAAATGATGGTTTGACTAAAAGGAAAAATTACAGCTATAATTACAATAGATCTAAGGAAATTGACAAATGGAATGAAAACGAAAAAAGAACTAACGACTCACACATATTTCCTTCTACTGACGTAAACAGGCAGAGTGAAATAACTGATGATTTTGAATGAACCTGACTTGCCCTAACAAAGCGAACACTGATATATCATACATTGAAAAACGAGAACTTAGAAGTGTAATCAAAGGAGTCACATGATGATTAAGGGTTAAATTTGAAATCAAGAGTAACGCACTTAAATGAAAAGTCACACACGTTTGAATCTTCCAATAGAGAGATTTAGCACCAGTTTACGTGGAACGTGCACGGGAAGAGTGACCAAGTGACCTTGTTTTTCTCGCCATTTTTTCACGTTTGCCGGTTGCACTTTACCGTGTCTACGTGGAAGTAACTCGTTTCGCGTTTGCCGTTTACGAACGTTTTCCTCACTTTTTCTCTCATAGAGTAGAAGTTAACTGCCGGAAAAAAGGCACCAAAACCCCTCCTTGTAAGTCATACAAGGCGCCTTTCAATCCACCATGACGTGAGCTCAAGCGAAGCTAAAGCAGCATGGTTCACGCTATTTTACGTGAAACGTGAAAGAACAAGCTGACTTTTACCGTTTTACGTAAACGCGGTGCTAAATCTCTCTAATGGCGGTATCCTCAAGCAAGACCGCAGTCATTTTTGTCCTTCAGGAGAGAACATTCATAACCAAAACAAAATCCCCAGAGATGAAACACTAACTCCTCTGATTGAGGTCGGCAGTACTACGCCCAGCATCTCACGTGATAACTATGAAAAGACCACACTGGCCTCTGATGCACCTGTCAATACACCAAAGTTGAGATTTCCAGCTCCAGACGCTCCACTCCGCAGATCCTCGGGGATTTTCAAGCCCTCTGACAGAGTGGACTTATAAACTTAACATTCTGGACTTATAGACTGAAACAAAGAACTTATCATGTTGTTGGTTTGATTGTTAATGTCCAAGATATTTTCGCTTCGTTACTATTTAGTTTAGTTTTTTTGTGTGTGTGAGCTCAGACCTCCTTTTAAAATGAGGGGGATGTCATAGTTTACATGTACTTTTATACATGCATGCATGTGCATGCGCATCGGTGCCCGGTGTGGAACGGACTGGCTGGAATAAAGGAGTTTTTGTTGTTACCGCATTGAATCTTGTTAAATCTTATCCACCCGAACTCGATACTACAGCAGTGGTTACACTGGGGGTCTGAGTCTGAGTGCAACGTGACATGTGGAGGAGGAACAAAAATACTTAAAGAACCTGCACCAATCCCCCGCCATTTAACGGTGGGAAGGACTGCAGTGAAATGGGACTAGTTGAAAAGACAGTTCCGTGTAACGAAGGAGAATGCCGTAAGTATTTTTATTGTCAATTTCAGTCTCCTATGGTCGGAGAAGTTTAATTACTTGTAAATATATTTCTGTATACATGTTTCATAAGCGATAACTTTGGAAGGAGTACAACTGAACTTTGTATAGTGATTGATGGTGGTTACACTGTGTGGTCTGAGTCTGGGTGTAGTGTAACATGTGGGTAGGAAACAAAAATACCTATGAGCCTGTGATCATAACGGTGTAAAACCTTTTTGTTTGTTACTGAAATAAATTTATCTTGTCCACTTAAGAATAGATTGCATGGAAAATGAAAAGTTTTCGCCGGTGGAAGAGTTTTGCTACCTGTCTGTAAATTCTGTCCTTGGAATGACACTCACAGAAAAAATCTTCTTCAAACATAACATCAACTGAAGATAAATGGTGAAAACTGAAAACGTTATTTTTATCCGTAGGTGGTTGTCCTGATGCAAACATAACGTCAGATATCGCGATTTTGGGGAACAGATCGCGAAATATGAGGAGGGAATTTCGAAAAGCTGTGATTAAACTGGTTAAGACGATGGTAAGATAATAAAGGAACAGAACAAGGTGGTCGAGATTTTGAAAACATATTTCACTGGCTTTGATGCTAACAGTGCGAACTACACCTCCACCACTGATATTGACCTTTCACATATAGCAGTTGCCTCAACGCTCTCGCTTGGGAAATCAAACCCGATGGAGGTATGTGAGGTTTTGAAAGGATTGAAGCCTAACAAAGCGACTGGTTGCAACTTAATTCCACTAAGACTTGTTCAGCAATCAGCGGAGGTGTTGTCCCAGTACACTGTTTAACTATTTTCTGGATAACGCGACCGTGCTGTCATAATGGAAACTTGGTGAAATGTCTCCAGTGCATAAGAAGGACAGTAATTTAACGAAATCTAACTGCAGACCAATATCGATTTTACCGTCACTATCAAAAAAACCGGGTGATCAAAAGTGTTCGAAAGGCTAAATCACAAAAGAGTCGGCCCATATTTCGAGGATCTTTATCACAAGCTAGTTTTCGCCTATAGAAAGGGGCATGGCTGTGATACTTCTCTCCTCAGTTTAACGGAGCAGTGGAGGAAAGAACTGGATAACCGTAGAATTGTTGGGTTGGTCTCTATGGACTTATCCAAAGCATTTGACATATTGCCGCACGGTCTAATTGTCCACAAGTTGGCGAAATACGATGCAGACGATAGCAAAGTTACTCTAATTAAAGATTATTTAACTGGTCGCAAGCAACGGGTAAAACTTGCAGGCACGTTTTCCCCTTGGCTACTCGTCCAAAGAGGAATTCCACAGGGATCAATCCTGGGGCCTCTATTGCTAAATATATTCATGAATGATCTTCCACACGTTATTGATTTTACAATACTGGCCACTTATGCAGATGATACACAGTTTTTTTACGCTGGCGACAATGTGACTGATGTAGAACAGGCCATAAATTCGGACTTAGGTAAAATTGATAAATGGTATGAGGAAAATGAAATGAGGAGGAATCACGAGAGGTACAGAGGTATGATAATGGGAAAAACGTCACGAGACCCTAATTTTAAGTGTGAAGGTACAACCATTCCTCTGGTAGAGGAGATGAAGCTTCTGGGTGTTACAGTCGATAATAAACTGAAATTTGAAGGAAAAATTAAGAACATATGTCGCAAAGTGAGCCAGCAGATCGCTGTTCTTGAAAAGGATGAAGAAACTTCTTCCTTTAAAGCTGCGGGAGAATCTTTATAGAGCATTCATAGCTCCTCATTTTAATTATTGTGCCGAGTCTAGGCATTTTTGTGGTAATCAGTCAACGAAAAAACTCGAAAAACTAAACGAGCGGGCGTTCTGCTTCGTTTATCAGGATAAAAGCTCTTCTTATGCAACATTAGTTACTAAGAATGGAAATAACACATTAGCTAACCAAAGACTTGCAAAAATGTTACGGTACAGTGTTTCGAGCAATTGGGAATGGAGACGTGCCTGCAAGTATATCTGAGTTATTGACTATACGCAATTCTAACTTTAGTTTACGTGGTGATGCTATTTTAAAATTACCTAAAGTTAATTCGACAAAGTATGGGATTAAGTCGTGGAAATATCAAGTTGCCCGACTACGGAACACTATTCCTAATGATTTGAAAAATATGGATACCTACCGCAGTTGTAAACGTGAACACAAGGAGCTCGACCTTGCTGGTCTATAGCTCCTTATTTTTTGTATTTAACTTAGCTTTCTTAGTATATATGCATTATAGTTTTATATTTGTAGTTTGTACACACTATATCATTTTAAACACTTTAAAGGCAAAGCAATCTCATATG
>NC_142529.1:16934367-16994367 GCF_964205215.1 Stylophora pistillata
GCCGACCACATTATATCTGGAGGCCCGGAGTTAGCCAAAACCGAATACATCAAAAGGCATAACAACGCCGCAACTTACATGCACTGGAAGATCATAAAGCATTACAACATCAAAGCAAATGATAAGTGGTACGAGCACCAACCAGAAACTGTTACAGAAAATGAAAAAGCTACCACTCTCTGGGATATGCAAGTACACACCGATAAAACGATCAAAGCTAACAAACCTGACATCATTATTAAAGATTAGCAAGAAAAGACACGCATGCTGATAGATATGACAATCCCCTCCGACAGAAATAGATCTAGTGAAAGTAGCAGAGAAACTGTCCAAATATATAGATCTGGAAATTGAGATTACGAAAATGGGGGGATTGAAAACAATAACAGTGCCTGTTGTCATCGGGGCAGTTGGAGTAGTCAAGAAAGGCATTGAAAAACACATTGACAAGATACCAGGAAAAATTAACATCACAAAACTTTAAAAGATCACCTTCCTAGGATCAAGCGACATCCTCCGAAAAGTTCTATCGATCGAATGAAGACCATGACTACCCATTAGAGCCTCAGAACCTGGATTGGATCCGGCGCTAATGGTGAACGCGACAGAAGAATCAAGAAGAATCAGAGAAAATAATTGAAACTTTATTTGTGTATTTAAATGTACAATTGTAAATCTCACTACGTATAGGTAATTTACAAATGCTGCTTGAGATTGGCTTATTCAACACACACAGAAAAATAAAAATTGCATCCAATCTGGGTTGTCCCAATTCCTATTTCTACAACAAAAGACGCAATATGTTGCTCTAATAGCTATGTTTATCATTTTCTTGATTATGTAAAGTTGCTGCTTTTTGTCAATGCCTATACACCCTATGCATAATAAGAAGAGACTGGGAGCGATGAACGTGAAAACGAGGCTAGTTGGGCCTTGTTTGCTTGCGTTAGAAATATGGCCGGTCATGCCTCTGCAAGTAGCCGTCTTTCTCAGGTTCTTACGGAGGAAGACATCCCAGGAGCATCGCTTCAAGGAAGAAATCCGACTGCTCTTAAATCAGATGAACTTCGTTTTTGGTTAAAATGTCGTGGCGATCCAGCAAAGGGGTTAAAAGCAAAGGCACAATCGGCGAAAAGGCAAGTACAGTATTTGTCACTCGTGCGTAATACTTCTTAGAATTAAACAGATTTTAATATCGTAAATGAAGGTAAAAGGACTTTAGGAATTACTTTTTTAAATGAAATGTTGATGAAATGATTAATAGTTTTTCTACTTTTCATTTCAAAGAGTTCTTGAATATGTTGAGTCTGGTCGTGATAAAGATGTGGTGGATCCCGATAAAAAATCTGATATACACGCGTCGGAAGGAGAGACAAGAACAACTCGCTCAAAGTGATGCGATGCCTGAGGAAAATACTGTTAAATTTCCATCAGCTGGATGGTCTACAAATTTGCAACGAATGCCATTATTCACAAGGGCAGAGATGGATTTACACATTTCTAAATCTGGAAAAAACTTGGACAAAAATAAACAGAACCAAGCGGGTCCAACAAGCATGAAAAAGGCAAAAACATTTCTTGTTGATGAATATCTGAAGGACTTAACTTGCGCAAGTGACGACCATTATTTCTATTTTAAATGCTTGTGTTACCATAGTTTAAAAAAAAAATGAGCCACCCCATAAATTACAAGTTGCACTTTGTTTAGTAACTGGAGCTGTTAAATATGCCTCGTGTACATGTGTAGCAGGAACTGTTGGTTTTTGCAATCCTGTGCTGGCTATTATTGGTTTAGAAAATAGTTAACCTGAGTGATATCATCACCTTTACATTTATTAAGTTGACTAAAATTCTGTATTGTACCTCAGAGCTCTGTCTAACTCAGTGTTAAGTGGAAATGAGAGGGTCCTGAATGTTACAAAAAAGGCACAGGTCCTGTTTGATCTCCACACGAATTTAAGCTACTTTTCACATCATGATAACTAATAGCTGCTGATGAAGTACAGGTTTCAAAAGTTGCTTTAGCTGCATTTGCAGTTGTTTGACTTTGAGATTGTTGCAACTCTTTGTTTAAACATCCTGTTATAGAAGAAAGATTGCGACATTTAGGAGGTGCTCTCTTTTTCGGAGAACCTACTTTGGACCACGAAAATTGAGATGGAATTACCCCTTCCTTTATATAAACACGCTGACCTCCAACAGCTTTAAACAAGCGCTCGGGCTTAAAATGACGAGAACAGATCTTCGTGTTTTCGCTGACTCTAAACTCTTTTCCTTCCTCTCGACGAATGGCATGGAGCCAACGCTTTTTGAGGATAGTGTCCTCCGGAAATTTAAAGTAAGAAATTTTCTCCCCTCTTTCGGTTCTGTACTTCTTTTTGGTACAGTTTGGTACACAACAGTTTTGCAGCATTTTCAAAAACTGGCGCTCTTCACGTCAGGCAGCCATTTTTATTTACTTGGCCCAACTAGCCTCGTTTTCAAGTTAAACGCTCCCAGTCTCTTTTCGTCCTACATAGGGTGTGTGTCATTCATCATGTCTAAGAACATAGAGCATTCATGTGAGAAATCGCCAAGGGAGCTCATGGAGAGATTTACAAATTTCACACATCTGAAAGTTCTAATAATAATAATAATAATAATAATAATAATAATAATAATAATAATAACGACGCAGCACTGAAGGTACTGTTTTACGAACTGTTGTATGATGAGGGAGTTATAGACGAGATACCATCCTGGTACTCACCCGACAAGCCCAAGCCTGTGTATGAGTCAGAGAATATTAAAGCTTATTGGGATGTCCCTATATACGCTGATCAACAAGAAGTCAGATGCAATAGGGTGGATGTACGCATTGTAAATCATATGTGCAAGAGAGTTGTGACGCTGGAAATGAGCTGTCCGTGGGTTAACAATTGGACAAGAAATGATGAAGAGAAGACACTTAAGTACGGAGCTCTTCGCTGAGAACAAAGGCAGCAATTCCCAGGCTACGAGGTGAAGCAATATAACATCATAATGGATGCCCTCGGGGGGTGGTCACGGGAGCTGGATGTCATGATGCGCGAGCTGGTGGGAGGCAGAAGCACAGACGTACTGCAAGAGATGCAGAGGGTAGTGCTCTCAGGCACGTGGAATATTTACCGGACTTTCAAGGTGGCAGTTTGAGTTCCTGTTAGAAGGAGGACCGGATACACAACGTGAAAGCTTTTTAGGATTAGTTAATGTACATTTATTTTTTACTCCATGGCTCACAGGTTACGGTTTTCGCCCTGTGTTGCTTGATTAGAATGTAGCATTCAGTTGAATTCTCTGCGATATACGAATGATAATAATAATAATAAAGGTATTTTTAAAGAATTATTGTGCAAACAGACGTGCATCAATTAACATGACAATAGAATAAGTAAAAATATATATATATATATATATATATTAGTTACTAATGAAAGACATCTATTAATAAAAAACTGATTTAAAACGACTTGCCTGAACCTTAGGTAAAATATAATTATGTGACCTAGTTCTCAACTGCCGTGATCTCTGGGGAGGTAAGAGATCGCTCAACGCAGTTTTGGTGAAAGAGATCTTTCGCCATAATTTCATATCTCTATTACGACAGATATCCAAGATACTGTGCTTCTCTAAGCAGTAACCCAGCTTGTAGCACCTGGCAAAGAGCTTATCGATCAATCTTACTTAAATATTTGCTATAACATTTACACCCCCCCCCCAGACCTCAATAGCATATGTAAAAACTGAAAGGATTAAACTTTAAAAAAGTAAGTCCAAATTCTCAATAGAGTAGCCATAATATTTACATATTCTTAAAATGTACAACCTACTGCTAGCCTTACTAAGTAAATAATCAATATGAGTGTCGCAATTAACTGGCACTTGCTCAAAGGTAGCACCCAAGAGTTTCAGTTTTTCTTTCCTCCCTATAATCTCGAGTGGTTCAGGAGGCGTCCTGGTAGTCTTTCCTTGTAAAAGAAGTTCTCATGTTTTCGTCAAGTTGACTTTCATGCAGTTCTTCTCGGACCATTCAATAAAGGATAGGACTTCCGTTTCGGATTCATCTAAGCCTACATTTGCCTCAATCGGTAAACTAACAGTTATGTCATTTGCAAATTTAACTAGAAGATTCTTATCAGTATTAACAGCTCTAATATTGTTAATAAAAATATAAAATAAGACCGGCCCCAGGACTGTACCTTGAGGAACACCCCTATTTATAGAAACACATTCAGTAATACAATGAATATATGAAGTTCATATATTTTGAACTGCGGTATTAAATACGTATGATGCACGATCCTTCGCAGTAGATAGCGCTATTTATGCAATAGCGAAAATCAGACCTGAAAAAAAAAATTCAGGCCTGTACGGGATTCAAACCACTGACATCTGCGATACTAGTGCAGCGCTCTACCAGTTGAGCTAACAAGCCAACTGGGAGCAGGCCGTTAAGTTGATTCGTAATAAACCCGTGATGATAAAACAGATACAATGAATATATGAAGTTCATATATTTTGAACTGCGATATTAAATACGTATGATGCACAATCCTTCGCAGTAGATAGCGCTATTTATGCAATAGCGAAAATCAGACCCGCCTGACACTAGTATCGCAGAGGTCAGTGGTTCGAATCCCGTACAGGCCTGAATTGTTTTTTTTCAGGTCTGATTTTCGCTATTGTATAAATAGCGCTATCTACTGAGAAGGATCGTGCATCATACATATTCAGTAATGTGACCATCGACAAAGAATCTCTGCTTTCTATGATTTAAAAAAGTAATAAGCCAATTAATAATATATGGATTAATGTTAACTTGCTTCAATTTACTACAGAGGATATTGTGTGATACAGAGTCGAAGGCCTTACTAAAGTCAAAGGAAACAATTCTGACAAAATCGGCGTTACCACCAAGCCACTTTAACCATGTATGTTGACATTTAATTAATGCCATTGTAGAGTTATAAAATCGCCTTCTTTCATCAAATGTTTGCTGTATAATTAACTATAGGGAGTAACATGGGAATCTCGAGAGAGAGTTTAAGCATTGTTCTCACATTATGGCATAGTTGGTGCAAAATGAATAGAGAGCGATACGGGGAAACGAACATCTGACCGTAAAATGACCTTAGGTGAGGCCGCGCGATAAACAAATAACTAAAAGGCCTTTAAGAAAAGCTCCCACATGGCGACGTGATGACTTTTTTTTCTATTTCCAGAATGAAAATGCCATCCAGCATTTACCATACGGAGTCAGTTTTTCCGATATAAAAACTTATCTGAGATATTGGCAAAACACTCGATAGGCACTCGACAAGTTTGTATATCAATAGTAATTAAGGAATTCAAATTTGATGAGAAATATCACAAAGACAAATTTGGCCGGAAAACCAATCGATTTTTTAAGAGGAGAATAGTCTACTTCATCAAAGCAATGGAAATTATAAAACACTTGTGATTTTTAAATATAGGAGATTAATCCTTGAAAAATACATTCAGAAAGATTGTGACGTCATCAGACATCTGTTCTGGCCTCGAACGATAGACCCTTATAGCTTCCTGATCACGTGGTCTGAAATGGGTGAACAAAACATTCAAGATGGCGGATTCTGTTGTTGAGCTAGAGTCGCACTGTTTAAAATCCTCGGAAAATGTCCATAAAGTATCTTCAATTACAATTGCAAAACACTTGACAGGCTGTGAAAAAATGAGGTTGGCGAGAAAGGCTATAAATTCTCTACAGAAAATTACACACATAAATTTTTTCGTCAGAGAGGACGATCGTGAATCGTAAAGCCCCTCTGTTTTCGGGGCCAAAGGAAAAGCGAAGCTCCTCACGCAGTTATTAACTGAAGATCCTAAATGATCCGAAAAATTTAACAATCGGAGAAACTTAACAAAGTGCACTGTGCACAAAAGTAATGACCCTTACAGCTTACTCATATTTGCTTACTAATGCAAATTCATAAGTGTTGAAATGCTTCACTCTAAAGAAATGTTTTATACTTAATGACCTTTGTATCTAGCTCGGTTAAGTATTTCTTCTTTGTACGGTACAAAGTATTATATATATTTAATAAGGACAAGCATTCACTGCATTAACATCCCTACTGTAAAAGCTTTTAGTAGGTCTTGAAAAAGTTCAGTTTAGTTTCTTCCAGCGGCACATGTTAATCATCCTCTTCATCAGTTAAAACAGGATTCACGAAGTTTGAAAGCAGGCAACAAACTGTCCAGAGTTGATTTATAGTACCCAATGAACTAACTGGTATTGTGTTAAAAATGAGAAAATTTCTGACTTTTCCTATAGCTCTTTCTACATGAATCCTGTGTTTTGCAATAGGTTGTATTCTAAGCATGAATGACCTCATTCTCATTTAACTGAGGTTTTTCTTTTAAAAAGGGAGGAATATTCAATTGAAGTCCTATTTTCTTTAAGTCTTTTTCAATATCAATGCCTTTGTCTGCCATGATACTATAACCATCATCAACTTCTGACACTTCTCTTTTGCTTGACAGTAAGTCAAGAAATCCACTTCTTGTGACAATTTGCTTATCCAAAGTTGATCCTGTGTATAACTGTGACACAAACATAAAACCTTCCTTTGGATCAACACCTAAAAGGGATTTGAAAGTGTTTGTAGATTTATAATTTGAGTAACTTTGGGACTGCACTACAAGTGAAGATGGGCACTGAATTTTCAACTCGGTGCAGTCTATGATTATGATGTTATTGCGATGTTCCTCTTTGAATATTTTTGGGCATGTTATCCAATATAACCCTCCTGTGGGGCCACACTTTGAGAGCACCAAGGCGGATGTACAACAAGTCGAGCCACGTGATAAATACATTAGAAGCTGTTGCTTCTGAAACTCTAAGTCTTGTGGCTAAGTCTAAATTCGCAAGCCCCAAGCGAGGTTTCATAAGTAATAAAAGAAACTCGTCTTCTATCGCTAGAATGTGATTTCTTTCAATGCCAGAGTCTGACTTTGAATCACTGCCATCTCTTTGTGCAGATTCTTCATCTGAATCAAATAACAAGGAAGTATCAATACTTTGGTTTTGCTAGCTTACGTTTTTCAGTATTCTATATTATTTCTCTCTCCCTGGAAGTACAAATTTTAAAACCCCTTGAAATTTCAGCTATTAAATCCAGTTAGATGATTGTAATAATTCTCTTCTCGTGCTTGTGTATCGGCTAGATCCAACAGAACTCTCAGTGAAAATCTGTGATCGCACGGAATCTCAACATTAACTTGAGTGGCTCTCGAAACAAAATCTTCTTTATCTGTTAAATCGAATTTCCCCTCACCCTCTGAAGCAGTGTCAGTTAGCTCCGATTCTATGATAGCATTAAGCTCTTCAACCTGTTTTTTCTTCTCAGCAAGCGATCGTTCGGGATTTGTTTTCGACCAACTGATGAACACCACTCTACTGATATGAAATTCTTAGACTTTGAAAAGGAATCTGATTCTGTCCCTCATGATCGCCTTCTATTTACGCTGGAGCGCTTTGGCATTATCGGACCAGTCCACTCACGGCTATCTGACTTCCTCCTTTGACGCGTCCAACGTGTTGTGGTGGAGGGTTGTCAATCTGACTGGGCACCTGTTAGGTCTGGAGTACCACAGGGGAGCATCTTGGGCCCCTTGTTATTCATTTTGTATGTGAATGACATTCCCGACCATCTGTCTAGTCCTTCAGTCTTCTTTGCAGATGATGCTCTAATTTACAATCATTGCCCTCCCTCTTCGACGTCAGAAACTGCGCAGGAGAGTCTTGACCAAGTCAGTATTTGGTGTGGCTCATGGCTTTTGAGGATTAATGCTGATAAAGGTGAGGCTATGAAGTTCACCAGAGCAGGAATCGTGCACAATGCAACTACTCCATTGATATTAAATCTATTGATAAAGTATCCACCCATAAGCATCTTGGAGTAATTCTCTCTGACGATTTAACATGGAAACCTCACATTCTCTCTCTTGTGGCACGATCAAACAGATTGCTGGGTTTACTCAAACGAACCCTTGGGTCACACCCTGAGGCTTTACTCAAGGGCTACAGAGTTATGATTAGACCAATACTTGAGTATGCTTGTCAAGTGAGGAACCCCCACCAAATATACTTGATCGATAAACTTGAACGGTTTCAGAGAAATATTACAAGATGGATCGCTGGCAAAGACACTTCCAACGAAGATCGTCTAAAATCCCTCAATCTTCCAGCACTTGCTCATCGTAGAGAATTCCTGGGCTTAGTTCAGCTTTTCAAGTTTATAAAGGGATATTCTGCTGGAAACATTAATGATACTATGTCTTTCAGAAATAGAAAATCTAGAAACTCCCACTCTTATAAACTTAACAAGCCTTTTTTTCGCTCGGATGTATTTAAATATTCTTTCTGGAACAGATATATTGATTGTTGGAATAAGCTACCATCATCTCTAGTAGATCATGAATCTGTAAATAGCTTTAAAAAAGATTTGAAAAAAGTCTATTTTAAATGATTTGTATATTCATAGCATATTTTTAAAATTCTTACGCATGTATGTATTGTTAAAGTATTTGCATAGATATATGTAATTTACTATAATTATAATATGGGGTATAGTTAATATGGGGATTAAGTTCCTCCCTCTATAACCCAATTGTAATGTAATGTAATGTAATATAATGTGAATTACGATTACGATTACAATAAAGCTGTTATATAGATATAACTGAACAATGATGGACAAGCTCAAACTTTCAGTCTTCTCGATTTTGTGTCAAAGCACACAAAATATTCTCGTCGGAAATGCTCCGAACAAACTTTGATATATCCCGAAACCTTGAAATCTTTTTTAGGATCTCTTTTAATTCTTGAAATCCAAACGTTGATACAAAACAGTAACAAGCTTTAGCAGCTGATAAAGCTCATCAAAGATGTCACGAAACTGACATTGGATCGTCTATGTTTTTAAAAGCTATACAATTTCGCTTACCTTGACGAATTGTTTATCACTGGGAAAACCATGAAAAGATAATCCTTCGTTAGTGGAGTTATTGTAGCAATTACACAAACAGCAGTAATGCACCATAATCGAAAACGGAGTCGCACGAAATACTTTACATCTCATGAAAGCGTGCTTGTTTACCCATTTCGAGTCACGTGATCAGTTGATGACGCATGAAGCTAAAAGGGTCTATTGAAACTGATGCAATTAGTAGATTGTAAGTATTTATAACTGGCTTTAAAAAAAATGCGAACACTCTGACAGGTCAAAAACCTATTGCTTATTGCATTGGTGAACCCCTAGAAAATTGAAATAGTTGGAAAAGATAGACCGAACTTTCTTTCAGTTTTCCGGCATAATAACTTATCTGGGATGGGTTGGAAAAACACTTGAAAAGTTTGTATCTCAATCGTCCCCAGATCCCTGACGAAACAACAGTTCTCGTGTGCTCCCAATATCCCACGTGGGTTATGACGTCGGTACATCTTTTAAAAGTGCTTGATTAGATTCTCTATTAGTCATAGGAATTAAAATCTTCTAATTAATGATACATATCATTGGGAAAAATTTGGCCGGAAAAGCGATCGATTAAATAAAGAAATTTACAGTTTACTTCATCCAAGCAATGAAAATTGTAAAATGCGTCTGATTTGCAAATATAGGAAATGTGATTCTCAGCCGAGCGCTCACAGTTTGTTTTTCAGTTTCATCATATATTTTCAGGTTGTGAAAACACCCAGTAGTAACGAGATTTGTTTGATGCGTTGAAAATGTCATAAAAGAAAAACCCTCTTCTTTGTAGTGTGGCGGTAATTCTGTGGTCTGAACTCCGGGCACGCTTAACTCATAAGGAGGCTCAGATAACACAGCTCACAGCAGTTAGTATCCTTGAGTTTTTTTTTTTTTTTAAATTAATTTTATGTTATGATCTTTAAACATTTCAAACATTGAGCAAAAGCGAACTTTTTTCCGTGTTTTGATCGCGAGTCGTGCGAATTTTTTGCACAAAGTGCACCGGTTTCAATTGTTCGAAGCCACAACAGATGTCCATAGACGTCACAATCTTTCTATGTGTATTTTTCAAGGAATAATCTCCTATATTTACAAATCACAAGCATTTTATAAATTTCATTGCTTGGATGAAGTAAATTATATATATTTTTAAAACATCGATGGCCTTTACGGCCAAATTTGTCTTCGTGATATTTACCATTAAACTTGAATTCCCTAATTACGATTGATGTTCAAACTTCCCGTGATTTTTCCTAACATCTCAGATAGTTATTATACCGGAAACTGATAAAAAGTGCGATCTATTCTTTTTAAACTGTTTTAATTTTCAACGGGTTAATCGATGCAATAAACGATAACATTTTAGTGATTAATTCCTCAATTTATCACGGTCGCCGACTTAAAACCAAAGAAATCCTTATCAACAACCAAACACTAGAAACCAATCAAGATCTGTCATTATCGAAAAGGCAGATAAATGGCTCATCGTATCGTCATTGCTAACGATCAAGTTTCTTGAAAACAGCTCTTTAAGACGAAAACCACCTATTTCCAAGCCATTATTGAAATTTCACGAAAACTGAATAGAGCGTCTGTAGCCGTAAAATGGCGGAAATCAATGCCCCGAGTTGAGGCAAGCGAACTTTGCTCATGAAAAGCTCAAAAGAAAGAGGTAGTATTAATTTGATAAAGTTGTATCAAAGGGACCATTTCACTATTGCAGTTTGATTAGACTGGTGCTTTGTAGCATTTTGGAAAACTTCCACAAAATAATATTTAACGATGAAAAACTGAAAAAAGGGAGAGCTAGAAAGTTGTTCTTTGATTAGCCTTGCGCGTTTCTCTTTTGGCATGGCTGGATAACTCTTCTAGAATAAACGAAATATTTGTGACCCTGTCCTCCATCTAACGCCTTAATCGGACGTTTCTTATCTATTTTCTTTTCTTGCAATTTCTGAACTCATCGTTCAGACTAGGAAATGATGAACGACTTATGAAAGAAAGGATTCAATATCTAAAGCAGAATCAAGCAGAATGGCTCTCTTGACCGCACTCTCGCGTCTTTGTGTTCCCGATTTTAATAATCGCATATACAGGACTCTTACACAAAGCATTAGAAATCCTTCTCTTTTGCTGCAATTGCTTCATGATTTCGGTGGACATAGAGACAATGCAAGTTGAAAAGATCTTGACCAGCTTCCAATTTGAGATAAAAATATATCTCGTGAGTATTTTGTAGAAGATGAGCAGACTCTTAAAAATTTGATTTTAGATAAGTGTCCTACATATGCTTAAATACGGATAAACTATGTTACTGGGGCGATGGGTTGCTAACTCTGCTGAAATTTGTCTTAGTTCATTCCCGTTGGGTTTTGTTCATTTTCCTTCGATCTGACAGTAGTAAGGCCGCTGGCTGTGTGTTGGAAGCCCTTGCTTGGTTTTAGTTATCCGGCGCTAAAATCACAGAGATTTGAAAAACGAGTAGAAAATGATCAAAAGCTCTACGAGAGATTTCAAGTGTTTCTTTTATGTAAAAAAGACGTTTGGAGGGGTGGTTTCAACTTTATCATCCTCAAACCATTGGATGCTAACTTTTATTAAATCTTCTATCAGATTAACCACATACAACGTTTTTTCCTGTATGTTGCTGCTTAAATTACGAGCGAAGATGTCCCAAACAACTTCCCCGGATCCTTTTGGTCACTCAAGAGCAGAAATTTCCTTCGAAGTAGCCTTCGCCATTTACATTTTGCCAGCTACACTAGTATCAGATTGCTTCTGTCTTCAACTTCTTCGGTAAAGGACATTTTACCTACCGGTATTGTTAGTACGGTATTCCCATTTACGTTCCCAATTAAAGTGTTTTGTGTTTTGCACGCACATTTCCCTTATTATTTTTCGCATTTTTTCACTCACATTGATTCTCTGTTAGGTTTTCTCGTATAATTCTGCTTTGTTTAACTCTTTTCCAGCCGGCAAAAATCCTTATAATTTGGCCATACAAAACTTTAGCTCGATTTGTTTGTCTTGAGATGAAGTATCCCCTACAATATTTGCGGTTTTGAGACACCGTGGGTTCAGACTTTGGGTCACGTGACTTAGATCATCCGCTCGTGTTTGGATGCGTTCAAATCGATTCGTTTTCTCGAGTTTATAAGTGTTTTTCGAGCCATTTTCCCTCTATAGAAGCCCTCAGGACAGCATCATCAAGCAGGAATGTAGGTAGAGGCAAGCCTCTGAAAGAAAACAGAGGTGAGAGGGGATTTCATGTAGACTGGACCGCCAAAATGCTTTCATGCAAGCTTGGCGAGTTCACAAGTGAAGTCATGTCTCTGGCCCATCTCTGGATGGCTACCAAGACCTACCAAGGCTTTTTGGGCCAGTTTTGAGGGGCAAAAGTCTCGATTGATGTGATATTTTGCTTGTAGGACTGGGTGGCTAGACACGATTCTAATAATTTGTTAAAATGGAAATGTGAGGTGCTGCCTTCTCGAGTTGTGGTGAAATTTTCCAGAATTCTTCTCGGTCATAAACGAGGCAAAGATTGGGTTTTCGACACTAGCTTTCGTCAAAAGGAAGAACAAGGACTAGCGGATAAAGTGAGAAGGCATTTTCCTGCCAAACAGTAAGATCTGGCCCTGAGGTGTGTTTTGAATGCAAACTTTTGATTTCTTGAGCAAGTTTTGTAAACTTTTTATAAACAACCAGCACGTTACCAATTAGGGCAAATCAAAATTGTGATTTTTATTTCCAAAGAAATATCTGCTCTCGAGCGGCCAAGAGGATCTAAAAAAGGTGCCTGAGACATCCTCGTTTGTAATTGAAACTTTCAACCTGAAGTAAACATTAAGAAATCACGAAGAAAGTAAAATTTGGATTAAAAAGTTGTTATGTGGAGTACTTGCGATAGAAAATCTCAATAAATTTAGTATGCAATGGTTTTAAAATGGTAAATCTTAAAAGTAGAAAAAACCCTGTGATATCTCTCATAGAAATAGTGGCTTGCAACACAGATAGCTCGGCCCTGCTGCTGCCGGGTGTTAGCAAATAAATACAACCCAACAAATACATGTTGGCGCTGTTGTTGTTTTTTTGGACTGCAAGAAATTTTTAGCTGAGTTCGCCTGCCATCGCCCTGGCTTCTCTAGACGGATCTTTTTTAATCTCGGCATTGATAATGTTGATGGCCTTTTTTATGGTCTTCAATATATATATTCTAAGGTCAAACTCTTAGATTCTTCCTATCATTAAAAAAAAAAAAAACCACGAGATATCTCTCTATCTCAAGTTAAAACCTGTTCAAGACATTTTTGAACTTCTGTTGTCTTCCAGTGACACCATAATCGTCAAACAATTGGAGCGGACAGAAAATGATTGCTAAAATTTTCGTGTAAGGGTCGAATATATACAAGGATCTATTTTTTTATTGCAAGAACAAAAGAACGCCATTTTTCATAATGAGTCATTAGTTATTTCCTAGCGTGAACAGTCGGTTTAGAAGTTCCGGGTCAGAAAAGAGAAAAAAACGACAACAAATATTTTAGATGACCGATGGTAACAACCTTAGTCATGCATTATCATTCTTATCATTATATCTAGACGCATTCTAGTTGCCAACTTTTAATAGTGTTGAAACCAAAGTGCAAGTAATGTGGCTAAATCAAGTTTACGCCCACTGTAAATGAAAATGTATTTTGAAAGAGTTAGAAACAACAAAAAATCTCAATTTCTCATTCATTGAACCTCCCTTAACTTGTCTTTTATTTTCTGTTGTCAGTCTATTTGCTATGATATCCGTAATTAAGTGAATCACTTCAATTCTGAATCAAATACAAATATTGAGTCTTTATCATTTCCCTTTTATCGTTACAATAGCTGGCTCAATAACACGAGTGGTATCAATAAAGTTTTGCGTTTTCAGTATCTCATAATTAATTAAACGGTGCTGTAGATCTTTCAGCGATCAAATCATTCGTTTGATTTAGGTGAGTAAAATAAAGGTAAAACGAAATAAATAGAGAAAGATGTTGCTTTCGTCTCGTCAGGAGGGTGGGAACAAAGAAAAAAATCGGAGTTCCCACTGAGTCACAGTCTCTATGGTGAACAAGGCCATTAAGAGGTTTATATATTACACGCATCCTGCAAACTTCTAGAATAAGCAAAAAAATATTCCCCCCTTCAGATTTGTTTTAATGCGAGTTACCTCCACCCAAACGAATTAATAGGCTATCTAGATTTGTTAATAGGGTATGTGAATTGGCCAGAATGTTTGTCAGTCATTAGCGCACTGAAAGGTGTGAGGCTCTAACGAAATTCGAAATATTTCTCTTTTGACCCAACAAAAACCGAAATAGTATTTTCTATTGTCCAACCTCAGAACAGACTTTCCCAGGAACCAATGAGAATATCGAAAAATCGAGTTAAGCAAACACCGTCAGTTTTTTGTTTAAAGGCTTACGCGCTCCTAACCAAACAAAAACTGTGAAAACTTTTGTTATGTTCAGAAATTTTGCTTTTTAATCTCTACAGTGATATATATGAAATGCCTTTTGCAACTTGGGGGTAAGGCTGGACCTGGTGAACAGCATCGCAAACATGCACTAAATTTTTATGACGTTATCATCTTGTCACCAGTGTAATTATGGCTTTTACTATGCTATTGTCCTAATATTATTGCTATTCGGTTGTACATAAGTCATCTAGTTCCTGTCACTATTAATTTAAATTCATTGCTCCTCGGATAAACCATTACCGCTAAAAATTCTTCATGCGTCTGATTTAGCTTAATTTGAATTATCGTTGCCACAAATCTGCCTCCTCACTTTTTTGGCGGAATAATGCAATGATGTTGGAAGACGAAAGTATGTCATTCACATTTAAACTTGAAAGAGTCAGTGAGACTTTTCCATGCCATTATCCTACGTTCATTGCTCTTCTCTTCTACAGTGTTAATCTTGTCAATGTTTATCGACTTGTATTGCTCCAAGGATGTGTCATTACCGCTATAAATCTTACATGACTATGATTTGAATTATCGTTGCCATAAGAGCCGCAATTGAATACCTTTTTTAAAGTATCTTTAAAGTGTGGATTCATAATCCCATAGACGATTGGATTTACCAGACTACCGGTGTAAATGAAAAACGGAGCTGCCTTGTGCAATTTAGCTGGAGCGTAATCTCCAGCAGTGGTTAAAATAGTGATTACAACTAGAGGAGCCCACTTAAACAAAAAGAAACACATCACTGTGAAACAACTCTTCAAGACTTTAATGCCAGTACGATGAAGCGTTGGAGCACCGACGCCATTTTGTGCGACATTGGCGTTGATATTATCTGTGCTTTCTTTCACTTTTCTGTAAATGTTCCAATAGCAGTAAAATATCACATATGTTAGCACGTTAAAGAACCCTCCCATGATAACCAGGACGTAAGAAAAGTGTCCTTCCTTGAAGTTGAAGATGCAAATGAGGGAATATGAGTCGAAGTTCGTTTTTCCCCACCCGTACAACGGAGGTGTGGCGAATAGGACAGAAACCAGCCAGACTAGGTGACAGTACAATCAAGCAGCTCTTTTACTGGGAAAGTACTTTTTATGCAAGGCTGGCTTGACGACTTTTACATAATTACTCAGGGCAATTAATGCCATATTTAATATGGAGGCTAAACCTGTGGTATGTTGCACGGATGCAGATACTTCACACCATTTTTGGCTGAGGTTCCACGTTCCCGTGTAGAAGCTTGCAGCGCAGAACGAAATTTTCAGGGTCGCAATGAAGATATCAGTCAGTGCAAGATTGTGAATAAAAATGTTGGTGATGGTTTGCATCTCAGAGTATTTATTTATGACATAAACAACCAGTGCGTTTCCAAGTATAGAAATGAGGCAAATCAGTGCGGCGATCATGTAACTTCCATAGAAATTTCTGCTCTCGAGCGGTCAAGAGGATCTGGGAAAGTTTCTTGAGACATCCTAGTCTTTAAATTTTAGCTGCAATAAACATGAAAACATTGGGAAACGACAATTTTGATTGAAAAATAAAATGTTCTATGTTTGATATGATTGAAGCTTTGATAAGAATTAGTCAGTGCATTGGTCTTGAAATGAAAAAATTCAAACCACCCCACCAAACTTCTTCTTCTTCTTCTTAAAAGGAAAAAGAACACCTGTAATCTCTCGTAGAAACAGTTAATCGTTTTTATGATTGATGCCCATGAGTTGTAACACCGATAACTCGACCTTACTGCTGTCGGGGCAATGGCAAATAAAGAAAACCCAATAAGAATATGGTGTAGTTGTTGTTGTTGTTGTTTTTGATATTTTTGGTTTGGGAAAAATTTCAGCAGAGTTAGCCTGTCATCGCCCTCGCTCCTCCCAACAGACCGTAAAAACCTTACAAAGACGATGTTATGGATTTTAACCGCACCCATCCGCTAAGCCATTTGTAATAACTATATTTTGAAATCAAAATTCTTAGAGTCTACTCACATTCTTTTTAGTTCAATACAGCAGGAGAATCAACTAGTATTGTCCTTACATCTACTGACACCACCGTCTTGAGCCTATTGCAGGGAAAAAGGAATCATTGCCAAGATTTTCGTGCAAGACTCTCACAAGTACAGTTATTGATATCAGACCACAAAAACACGAGAAAATCATTTTCTTGATTTATTTAATCGTTTCTCTCCCAATGATCTCCTAATTATTTCCTGGTCCAGAGAATGAGTATCGAAAGAAAGGCAAAAGGGAAAATTAACGTTTACAAAGCTGACGAAAAAGCAACTTTTGTACAGTAGAGGAAAATGTCTTGTTTTATGGTCCAAATAAGCCGGTAAAAGGTAAAAATCTTCGTGTTCTTTTATTTTTTATGTACTGTTTGATGCTTGACAAGCAGCTTATTAACTCTATTGTTCTACGATCGTCTTTACATTTTTCTTCCGTTTTCCGATTCAAATAAATCATTTTGCAAAAAAAAAAAAAAAAAAAAAACTTGCGGAATCATTTCTACTCTGTTATCATTTTCATCATCTGCTTAATGTGAGATGGCTTTGAAGAGTTTATGCGGATAATTGAATATTTTAGATGACACAAGGTAAATTGAACCTGGTCATTAATTTCATGAAACGATCAGGGTATTTTCCATCTCTCTGGTTGGTTGTTGGGATTTCTGAGATTTGGGTTTTATGATATTTAGTTACAAGCGCTGTGAACTAAATCCAGTATTCCAACATTTCTTATTGTTAAAATCTAACTGTTGGAACTAGGCCAAATATTTTTTTTTTGACCAATAAGATTTGAAATGTTGTTTTTATGGAAATCACTTTTCACGTTTACAAGCTTCCTTAATTTATTTTAGTGTAATTTTTTCCCTATTGTGTCCAGGGTAAAAAAAAAAAAGATCGTTTCACATCTGAATCAAATATCATCCATGTGATGAATCAAAAGTTCCTCTTTTATCGTTATAATAATTGTCCTTTAATGATACATTTCTTTCTGAAGCGTATACCACTCATATTGGATATCATTATTTACCTTGCTGAAGTCCATCGAAGGTCTGTTTTGAAAGCCACTTCGCACGAGTTCCTGAGGCAGTTTGGCCAGCTGCTTGTTGTTGGAAAGCTTTCCCTTCGTCTCTCCCTACCTTAACTGAATCTGGATCCACAATATGGGAGTCAGTCCCTTCGTAAATGTATTCCTCCGCGCTAAGATTGTCCAAGCTGAAAACAGCCCTTGAACTATACCTTTTTTAACGTTTACAATTTATTCAGTCGTCGCAACGATTAATCAAAAGGCTAAAAATTCAATGATCGTCCTCCAGTTTTTATTATTGGATGATTACCACCACCTGCAACAAGTTAAAATGCACCGGATCATATGCTTTTTCTAAAGCTGTTCACTTAATAACCGAATGTTGGTCTGCTACCAAAGGAAAGTAATTGTTCAGACAACACCATTTTCAACCATCGCTACGGCGGTGTGGTACACTTGTGGAGTGTACCACACTCCACAAGTGTACCACACTCCACTCTCTTAGTTACAGAGAGCATTTTTTCAGTAACAAAAATGAGTGATTGTAAACATTAAGTAAGACAAATAACAGCTGAAATCGAAATTCGCTCGAAAAAACCGTTGATACAAAAGGAGGTTTATTTTTGTATGATACAATATCTGCAAACGTTACTATAGCAAGGCTCTAACTTATGACTTTTAATGCCTCTTTACTCACATGCAGTGAGCGCAAACGACTCAGTGAGACGTATTTACTACTGCGTTTCTAAAATTTCAGAAAATCCTCAATTAATAAGTAATGAAGATCTATTGACAGAGTAAAAACGCAAGCAAAATATTTTAGTTTGAATATTATTGAAGGATAGCTCCTGTTATCAATTCAACAATTATACGGTTTACAATTCTACCCTCCAGCTGTGATGCATTTCGTTTAATTGGGTAAGAGGTTTTTGGTGTATAAATTTGAGTGCGTCATAACAATGTTTCATAGCCGCGTGGCCTTTTTTGGCGGAATTATGTATCGAGGTCGAAAGAGGAAATTATATGTCCTTCACTTTTGAAAGTGAAAGAGTCGGTGCGATCGTTACTGTGACATTATCTTAATTTCATGACGTGTGATAATTTTGTCTCAGTTGTACATTAGTAATCTTGTCACTCGTCAGCGAGTTAAATTGTTCCTGTTAGAAAGGCGGCTAGGAAGGGAGGATGCCATGTAAATAATAAGAAACACCACTGTGAAACAACCCTTGAAGATTTCAATGTCGGTATGATTAAGCCTTGTGAGACATTGGCGTTGAAATTATACGTGTTGTCTTTCACTTTTCTGTAAATTTACCAAGAGCAGTGAAATATCACACATATAAACACGTTGAAGGATCCTGCCATCTGGTTTTATGACACTCAACCGCAAGCGCTCTAGTCTCTTTTTAGTTCTGCGACATATCACACTATTCAAATCGTAGAAATTCCTTTTTCTATGATTTGAAAAAAATCAAAGAGAAAATCAGAACCAAAGTTAACAAAACAACAAAAATCAAAACAAGTTTTTCAACTTAGGTGATTTATTTAATTGGAACAACAAAGAAGATGTAACCACGAGAGGAGAACAGCATAGAATTCAATCAGGTTACTTTGGGCAAAGGTTAAAACTATATTAAAGTTTTAACCCTTTACCGCCCTTCAGCTGTTTGACCGGCAATAGAGGGGAAAAAAAAGAAAAAATTAAAAAGTTACTTTATTTCTTTTCTCTCAGTCTTTAACTTGTACCAGCCACTAAGTTTTACCCATAGGACTAGAAAATAACTAATAAATAATTTTGAAGTAGAAATAACTTAAACGAATCGATGATCGTGACCCTCCTGTGTTGCTGTGTTTCAAATACAATAAAGCTTTAGTAGGTCCGCAGTAAAACGAAAATCGTAGCAAAGATTCTATTTCGCAGCAACAGCTTCATGGTGCCCGTGAAAATAATGCCATTAGAAGCGAAAACAAGAAAATGAAAGAAAGGAAAAAAAGGGCCAAACCACGTTTTAAACTGAGCTGTATGGAATCGCCCATAGATTTGGGTGTTCTTTTAGAAATTGAACTTGTTATTAATAACGAAGTTCACAGCGATGCCCATACTTATCAAAAATGGCAGTTACTCATCGAGCCGATAAGAAATTGTTTGGTCTTCTTAGAACGTATACGTTCTAAGGTCAAAGTTATACAGATTTTGCCTTTCTTTTGTGTGTTGTTATATAAAATTTTTATGTACTTGAGCACGCGCACTTAATTAGACACATGAACTTCCCATCCGCAGGCATTTGTTTCTAATTTTCAACCCTATAGCTTAAATGTTTTAGCTAGAAAAACCTTTGAGAGAAATAAAATGCCTCGAAAGGAACGTTTTGAAGTAAAGTAATTAATTTTTCATGCTTTTCAAGATTTAGGTGCTTCTTATGGAGCCCTTGTTAAGTCCAGTTAAGTCCAAGTGACTATTCGTTCAGACTGCATCCAGATGTCGAACCCTATCTCTCATGTCTATGTTAACCGTATCATTTGCCAACAGATGTCCAATTCATTTTAAACTCTGTTTCTTTCAGTTGTCTATTAGCGTAGCAGCAAAAAGGAAATAATTCGATGCATTTTGAAGCATTTAGTACTTGAAATTAAGGATCCACTCATTCTTCCACCCGCTCCATTATATATCCATGTCGTGCGGTATCAAAATACTGAGCTCTTATAATTGCATCAAAATGCAACAAACCATTCCCTTTTTGCTGTTCAGCTAATTTATAATTTAGTCAACTACTGTTGTTACACCACCAACGCAAAGTGTTTGTTCGGGAAACAACTTTATTGATATCAGATTGTTTCACGTTTTCACGGTACTTTCACAATCTTCAAACACACGTTTTAGCACACTCTCTTTAAAGTGATAGCTATGGTAGCGACTTAAACTCTGAGTAAACCACTGTACCTGATTTTTTAATTTGCACAATTCAAATTTCTCGGACCTCTTCCCATCACAGTGTTCATACACAAAAGACAGGGTACAGTATTGCAAATATTTTGTCGGCTATTACGAATATATTAAGCAGAAAAAATATTAACCTACGTCAAAAGAGAGCATAAATGCTTCTTTAGTATAATACAATCAAAAATGACCTGAACAGAGCTGTGACTTATGACTCGTGATGCAAATATTTCACAATTTCACAATGCAGTGCATAGATGGCCCTTTACTCTTACTGAACAAAAAATGATTCAATAAGGAGTATTTGCTCCTATAATTAATTTCTAAAAATTAGCTGAGACTTTTGCTTAAAATTTTATAAAAATCTTATTTATCGAGTAAAGACTTGCACAAATTATGTGTACTTAATTTGTGGGAAGGCCGGAAGGGAAAATATTTGGCTCGACACGAAATTATTTGTTAATCATGGCGGAAAGTCAAAGGGTATGTATTACTGCAGCACCAGCTCTGGCATGATTCTGTTCTGCATTATGGTAGCCATAACACCAACATTCTAGTGCCTTTTTGAAAGCTTCTTTAAACTGCGGATTCATGATCCCATAGATGATTGGATTCACAAAACTACCAGAGAACGTAAAATAAGGGGCTACCTTAAGTGTTACACAAGGAGCGGAAACTCCATAAGTGGCTAAACTAGTGATAATGGATGGAAGACCCCATGTGGTGAAAAAGAAGCAAACCACCGTGAAACAAGTCTTAAGAAGTTTGAAATCGGCGCGATTGAGCCTTGGCGCGCCGACACCGATTTGCGCGACATTTGCGTTAATATTGTTTGTGCTTTCTTTCAATGTTTGGTAAATTCTCCAGTAGGAGTAACTTATCGTACTTGCCATCCCGTTAAAGAACCAAGCAATCATCACGACCAAAGAAAAGTGTCCCTCCTTCCATTTAAAGAAACAGAGTAAGAGATCTGAGTCGAAGTCTATTTTTCCCCATCCGTACAACGCAGGTGTGGCGAATAGGACAGAAACCAGCCAGACGACACCACAGTACATCCAAGCTACTCTCTTACTGGGAAAGAACTTGATATACAAGGCTCGCTTCACGACTTTTATGTATCTGTTCAGGGCAATTAAACCCATACTTAACACTGAGGCCATAGCCGTAACGAGTATTATTGATGCAGAAACTTCACACCATCCCTGACTAAAATTCCACCTTCCCATGTACAAGCTTCCTGTCCAGAACGGCATGTTAAGAGTCGCCGTGGCGATATCAGTCAGTGCAAGGTTTTGAATGAAAATGTTGGTGATGGTTTGCATCTCGGAGTATTTAATTACAACATAAACAACCAGCACATTACCAATTATGGCAGCGAGGCAAACCAGAATGGCGAAGGTTATTCCCAAAGTGATTTCTGCCACCGAGCGGCCAAGAGGATCTGAAAAAGTTGCTTGAGACATCTTTTGTAATTCAACCTGAAGTAAACATGAAAAAATGTAACGAAACGATAATTTGCATTTAAAAAGTTGATATGTGGGGTTATCTGATAAAAAATTTCATTAAATGTAGAATTCAAAGTTCTCAAAATGATAAAACAAAATAAATAGATCAAAATGAAAGAAAAAACACCAAACGAAAAACAAATGACACACAGCAAAAAAAAAAAAACCCGATATCTTTCGTAGAAATAATTAATCATTTTTCATTAGATTAAGACCCCATAGCTTCCAATACAGATCGCTCGGCCTGACTGCCGTCGAGCAATGATAAATAGATATATCCCAAGAAATATATGTTGTTTCTTTTGTTATTGTTATTTTTGAACTGTGACAATTTTTTTAGCAGAGTTAGCCAGCCATCGCTCTCGCTTCTCTCAACGGATTCTTTTAATCGCAGCATTAATAATGTTAGTGGACTTTTTTCGGTCCTCAGTATAACCACATCTAATAAATTAACATTCTTCCCATTATTTAAAAAAAAATACTCACGAGATCTTTCTTTATCTCAGGTTGGAGCTTGGAATTGGTGGAGACCTTTTTCAACTATCCTTGTCTCTAAGTCCACTGACACCACAATCGATAAGCTATTGGAGCGGATAGGAAATTTTTACTAAGATTTTCGTGAGCGAGTCGTGTAAGGGCAATGATTGACTGATCGGATTGCAAGAACACAAGAAAGTAATCATCCTTGAGTTATTTAATCATCTTTTTCAAAATGGGTCATTAGTTTTTTCCTAGTCTGAACAGCCTGTTTAAAAGTTATCAGTCAGAAAAGATAAAAAAAAGAAACATCTTTCTCACACTAAATGTAGTATAAGTCTACAGTCTCCTTCGTTTTCCTCTTCAAATAAATCATTTTGAAACAAAAACTTGGAAAATAATTATCGTCTGAAGTTGTTTAATTGTGTGTTTAAAATGAGAAAGATTTTAGCAGTTTATACTGAAAATGCAATATTTTTGATGACCGATGGTAATAACCTTAGTCATTCATTATCATTCTTATTATTATCTCCAGATCCATTCTAGTTTTCCAACTTTTAGTAGCGCTCAAATCAAAGTCGAAGTAACATAGCCAAACTATGTTTAAGTCCACTGTTAACGAAAATGTATCTTGGAATATTCACAAACAACAGTAAACCCAATTTGCATGTTTATTAAACCTTTCCTAACTTGTCTTTTATTTTCTCGTGTCATTCTATTTGCTATTGTGTCCGAAATAAGGTAAATCACTTCAAATCTGAAAGAAATATAAATAATAATAAGAGGGTATTTAGAGAATATAAAAAAATGAAGGGTAAAACAGAATGAAGCGTGGAAATTCTCTTTTTGATTGAAAATTTTAAGCCAAATACATTGAAAAAAAAAAAATTAACATTTGCGACCAAACGTCAATTGTGAACATGTTCATTTATTTGCGAATTGAAGTGTTTCCCGGACCGATTGACATCGCTGCCTTGAAAGTTTAATTTTCCATTCTTAGAGGCTGATTCAATACTCAACACCACAAAAATGATATTTTAATCATTCTTAATCCTTAATCATGACAACGAGAATTCGTCTGGACTAAATATGGACATTTTAGCGCAATAAAATTGTTCTCATATAAATGTTTGTAAGCTTACGTCCCTTTATTTCTCTAAGAGGCGCAAAAAAGAATTATGAGGAAAAATTTATTAATTTGTTTTTTTCTGACATTACAGACAGTTTATTTGCATATTTGAATGATGAAAACTATTATGGAAAGTCTCTATGTAATTATTTGTTAGAAAGTTTCAGTGACTGTGGCTCGACGGGTGCTCTGAAGACGAAATATCTCTGGTTGCAATTACATCGGATAATCTGCTAAGAAATCAAAACGACTTATCATCAGGTGTAAAGCAGACGCAAACTTTTCAAGAACTGGTATGTTCCCCTTCTTTAGTTGGTGGACTACGACAACGATCAATTTCTTTCGCAGTAGTCAACATTCTCCTCTCCATCACAGCATTTCTTGGCAATTCTCTCATCCTTGTTGCTCTTTACAAGGAATCTTGCCTTCATTCGCCATCTAAACTGTTGTATCGTTGTCTTGCAACAACTGATCTGTTAGCTGCTCTTCTTAGCCAGCCTCTTGACGCTATTTATTACATAACCTTAGTTTACGAAGACTGGAGTCTTTGTAGATACGCATGGGACACCTAGTCTCCTACGCAGCCGCTCGGGCAGGAGTCACGCAACGCTCCCTGTGGGGACGGGGAGTGTTGCGTGACTCCGCCCCGAGCGGCTGCGAAGGAGACTAGGGACAACGGCTACATAACAGGCTACGCATTATGTGGAGCGTCTTTGTTGACGATTACGGCGGCAATAAGTGTGGACAGACTTCTCGCAATATCGTTGCGGCTGAGATACAAACAAATTGTAAGTTTGAGGCGTACGTATATCATCGTCGCTACCTTTTGGGTTATATCCGGTGCTGCTGCTTTTTGCTATATTCTAGATCCTCAGATATCATTTTGGTGCAGCTTTATAATTCCGCCACCTTGCCTAATAATTTCGGTTGTCTCGTACCTAATGATTTTCCGCGTTCTACGTAAAGATCACGCTCAAGTGAGAGATCATCTTCAACAAAAGCTGAGCCAACCGACAAAAGCATTGAACTTGGTGCGATATAGAAAAGGAAGGGTACGGTGCACTGTGCGTGCAGTTAGCATTGATTGTCTGTTTTCTACCATATAGTATTGTACAAATTAACATAGTTTGTAACAAACACATTCATCTCAGTCTTACTTCAGTTTTGGAATAGTCTCGATTTTAGTGTTCTTTAACTCATCTTTAAACCCAGTTCTTTACTGCTGGAAGATTAGTGAAGTGAGACAAGCAGTAAAGCAGACAATCAGACAGGCACTCTGCTGTGCATGGAGTTAGATCGTTCTCGAGTTAAATTCATATTAGTACTTTCAAAACTGACCCGTTCTGTTAAGGGTAGTTTGTTATCATCCAAAACTGGTCAGATCTGGTTTTGGATAGGAAGTTATGACAAACTTGTTAATTGAGGATTTTTCCCATTGAGTATCACAGGTTGTTTAAGGGTTATTTTTTAGGGCGATCGTATTTTTTGATATTAATTATTTACCAGAAAAAAAAAATTAATAAAATCGAACGACAGTTGGGATGTCTTTTTCTTTTATATTTATTATAAATCGTCGTCATGGATCATAGATCCAGTAATCTAATATTTGTAAGTTCTATTGACTGTTATTTGCCACCTCCGACAGACTAACTCTTACGTTTTTCCATTTAAGTCGTTCTACAGTGCTTTATTTGAGAGCAAGATTGCCTAGCATAGAGCAAGAATGCAAAAACTTAATTATTTGTCTTAATAACCGACAAGGTTCTTAACGGCGAAACTTAATTTTTTTCAGGAAAAAAAATGATTGAAAAGAGTATATTGTCAAATAAGAATATGTTTGCCCTGATTAATTCTAGCGCTAGTTTGCACTTATCTGGTAACTCAAACGTTACTAAGAATAAAAATTTGTGTGTGGCCTATCTATTATTAGATTGACCAGCAGTCACTCCTCTGAATAACTAGGAATGATTTAACGGGAGATTTCCGGTGGAGTAATTCCAAAATGAAAAATTGATATAATGGTTGCATGAGTTAGTGATTACGTATGTCTGTGGGCTTCCCCTTTGAAAATATATGAAAAAAAAGAGAAAAAAGGAATCTTCCGATGAGATCGAAGTGAATTTCCTTTGGATGAAACTCTACTTTTTAAATGAAGTCGATTGCATAGGGGGTAACTGATGTCTTCTCGCTTGCGACAGAGGATATTTAACAATTGTGAAGCTGGGTCGTAGGAAGTTTTAAAAGAATACAAAAGTGGCGTAAGAGCTGCAAGACGGGGAGCCATAGGTCGAAAAATTGAAGCTACAAAAATTGTTTAAATATACTAACAATTTTCTCTCCCCATATTGTATAATATTAATCTTTAAGGACTCTCGTGGAGCTTGCATAATGGTCATTTGCCAAAAGTAAATATACATGCTATTAAGATAAAGAAAGAACATCGAATACCTCACAAATCATGATAAAGGTAGCTTTATCCCTTTAAATCGGAGAAAAAGAGTTTGGAAAAAATATGTATGACATACGTTTCAGAATACAGTGTCTGAAAACGGGTGTATGTATATAGTCTTTAATGGAACTCTCAGGCCAACAAAGGTGCACCGCGCCAGGAGGATCAATAGATGTTCGCAGTCCAAACCTCACAGCTAACACGAACGTAGAAAGTTTAAAAAATTGCGAGGATGGACAACTTCTGACGTAAAAAATATCAAAAATTTGAATAAAAAACGTTTCGGTCAGAGACCTTCTTCAGTTATTTACAACTTTTGAATAAAAAAAAGAGCATTAAATAGGATCGAAGAGCTAATGATTACGTAATTACAGATAACGACTAATGAACTGGTGCTAATAAACGAAAACCTAATTACAAAGAAAGCAATGGACAAAATACAAGAAACACACCCTAAAAACTAAGAGATAAGAATACTAAATATGTTAATATGAGTGGCGTAACCAGTTGCAAAGAAGCAATGCGGCGAGTATTAAAAAAGGGAAGGCGCACTTTTTACAACAACTGTAAACCGTAACAAAATACAGTTAGTTATATATACATACATATAAGAAAAATATTGTAGTACACGAGGAAGGACAACTTCGAGCTAAGAAAGACATATACTCAAATAAAAAGTCTAAGAAAGTTTAACAAAAACGTTTCGGTCCGAGACCTTTATCAGTTGTAATACAATGACTTACAAATTCCTTAAATAGATTTATATAGGGCGAGATGACACATATAAACAAAAACAGTAATTACTACGCGAAAAATTATCACAATAAAAAGAAATGGAAAAATTGTCGAATCCACTGAAAATGTTAAGGAACCAGCGTTGACTTGAAAGGCGAGAATTGTACTAAAATTCCCAATTAACGCTGAGACTGGGACCTTTGATGCCCGCCCAATTTGTAAAATGCTTCTGATTTGCAAATATAGGAGATGTGATTCTCAGCCGAGCGCTCATAGTTTGTTTTTCAGTTTCATCATATATTTTCAGGTTGTAAAAATACCCAGTAGTAACGAGATTTGTTTGATGCGTTGGAAATGTCATAAAAGAAAAATCCTCTTCTTTGCAGTGTGGCGGTAATTCTGTGGTCTGAACTCCGGGCACGCTTAACTCATAAGGAGGCTGAGATAACAAAGTTCATAGCACTTAGTATCCTTGAGTTTTTGTTTTTTTTTAATTTAATTTAATTTTATGATCTTTAAACATTTCAAAAATTCAGCAAAAGCGTATTTTTTTCATGTTTAGATCGCGACTCGTGCGAATTTTTCCCGCAAAGTGCACCGGTTTCAATTGTTTGAAGCCACAACAGATGTCCATAGACGTCACAATCTTTTTATGTGTATTTTTCAAGGAATAATCTCCTATACTTACAAATCACAAGCATTTTATAAATTTTATTGCTTGGATGAAGTAAATTATATTTTTCTTTAAAAAATCGGTGGCTTTTACGGCCAAATTTGTCTTCATGATATTTACCATTAAACTTGAATTCCCTAATTACGATGGACATACAAACTTCTCGAGTGTTTTCCTAACATCTCAGATAGTTATTACGCCGGAAAACTGATTAAAAGTGCGGTCTATTCTTTTTAAACTATTTTAATTTTCAACGGGTTTATCGATGCAATAAACGATAGGATTTTAGTGATTAATTCCTGAATTTATCACGGTCACCGACTTAAAACCAAACAATTCCATATGAACAACCAAACACTTGAAGCCAATCAAGATCTGTCATTATCGAAAAGGCAGATAAATGGCTCATCCAATCGTCATTGCTAACAATCGAATCTCTTGAAAACAGTTCTTTAAGACAAAAACCACCTATTTCCAAGCCATTAACGAAATTTCGCGAAAGCTGAAAAGACCTTCTGTAGCCGTAAAATGGCTGAAATCAATGCCCCGAGTTGAGGCTCATGAACTTTGCTCATGAAAAGCGCAAAAGAAAGAGTTGGTATTAATTTGATAAATTTGTATCAAAGGGACCATTTCATTATGGCAGTTTGACTAGACCGGGGCTTTGTAGCATTTTGGGAAACTTCCACGAAATAATAATATTTAACGATGAAAACCTGAAAAAAGGGAGAGCTAGAAAGTTGGACTTTGATCAACCTTGCGCGTTTCTCTTTTGGCATGGCTGGATAACTCTTCTAGAATAAACGAAATATTTGTGACCCTCTCCTCCATCTAACGCCTTAATCGGACGTTTCTTATCGATTTTCTTTTCTTGCAATTTCTGAACTCATCGTTCAGACTAGGAAATGATGAACGACTCATGAAAGAAAGGATTCAATATTTCAAGCAGAATCCAGCAGAATGGCTCTCTTGACCGCACTCTCGCGTCTTTGTGTTTCGATATCAATAATCGCATATACAGGACTCTTACACAAAGTATTAGCAATTCTTCTCTATTGCTGCAATTGTTTCATGATTTTGGTGGACATAAAGACAATGCAAGTTGAAAAGATCTTGACCAGCTTCCAATTTGAGATAAAAATATACCTCGTGTGTATTTTGTAGAAGATGAGCAGACTCTTAGAAATTTGATTTTAGATGAGTTTCCAACATATGCTTAAATACGGATAAATTATGTTACTGGGGCGATGCGTTGCTAACTCTACTGAAATTTGTCTTAGTTCATTGCCGTTGGGTTTTATTCATTTTCCTTCGATCTGACAGTCATAAGGCCAATGACTCTCGGTTAGCTCAACTGGTATAGCGCCGGACTGTTGTGCGGGAGGTCGAGAGTTCAAATCCGGCCGGACCAATACTCAGGGTCTTTAAATAACTGAGTAGAAAGTGCTGCCTTTGTAATAATATCTGCAAACGGTTAGACTTTCTAGTCTTCTCGGATAGGGATGATAAATGGAGGTCCCGTCTCACAAGCCCTTATATGTGATTTAAATTTGTGGGACGTTAAAAGAACCCACACACTCCTCGAAAAGAGTAGGGCAGGTAGTGCCCGGTGTTGTGGTCTATCTTTGTGCAGTGTCTATCCAGGGTGAATTGGGGGGAGGGGTGGTGCCTCGCATGGACCTTGTGTTCCGTTCGCACTAACCCTTCCGGGTCTAGTTACACCCGGTAAAGTTGTTAACAAACACAAACAAACAAACTGTGTGTTCGAAATCCTTGGTCTTAGTTATCCGGCGCCAAAATTACAGAGATTTAAACAACGAGTAGATAATGACCAAAAGCTTCTACAAGAGATTTCAAGTGTTTCTTTTATGTGAAAAAGACGTTTGGAGGGGTGGTTTCAACTTTATCATCTTCAAACCATTGCGTGCTACCTTTTATTAAATCCTCTATCAGAATAACCTCATACAATGTTTTTTTTTTCCTGTATGTTGCTGCTTAAATTACAAGCAAAGATGTCCCAAACAACTTCCCCGGATCCTATTGGTTGCTCGAGACCAGAAATTTCCTTCGAAGTAGCCTTCGCCATTCTCATTTTCCCAGCTACACTAGTTTCAGATTGCTTCCCGTCTTCAACTTCTTCGGTAAAGAACATTTGAACTACCGGTATTGTTAGTGCGGTATTCCCTTTTACGTTCCCAATTGCATATTTTGTGTTTTGCACGCGCATTTCTCTTATTGTTTTTCGCATTCCTTCACTCACGTTGATTTATATTCTGTTAAGTTTTTTTCGTATAAATCTGCTTTCTTTAATTTTCATCTTGTATAAGTTTCTGGGTAAAAATTCAGCACTGCAGTATCAGGGTCTTTAAGATCAACATCGATTCCTTAACTACGATCAAATTTTAGTTTTCCGTCCTTCGTGTCCACAAAATCATACAACGTTTGTATGTGTTTTTCCTTGTCCGATTGCTTTTCCTCTGTTGTTTACATTTCTATTCCTTCTACTTGTATTTTGTAATAACTAGCAATCAGTTTGTTCCTTCAGCAACCGCGATCGACCGTAACGTGAATAAATTTTAAAGCGCGCGTTGAAGCCGGACTTGTTGGCAGTTACAGTTATAGAGGATTGAATTGTCCTCTTTCAAGTCCACGATAAAGCTCAATTTTACCCCAGAACTTTCTTCAAACTTCTAGGTGTTCGCATGCGCAAAGAAAGACAGACGTCCTGCGCTAGCTTAAGGAATGTGTTATTGGGAACAATTTCGCCATGAGATTATGGACGAGAATTAGGAAAGAAAGAAGGGATAAAAACTTACCTGCAGTGGTTAGCTATGCAAGGTTAGCTTACTAACTTCTAACTTGGAATTCCGGATTTAACCACGGAGTGCCTTTGTCAAATTATATTATGTCGTGACGTAAATGACTATGTTGCGACTTTCTCAAAGTTCAGCCTGGTTTTTCCGAACGGAAATAAAAAGCCCAAAGCTAATTTTTACATCATCGAGAACAACACTATTTTCATTAATGATGAGCTTAACATGAACCAGTTCTGACTTATGCCGCATGGGGAAAGTGATACTTGAAAAGTTGCTACCAAAAGCGATATTTCGATTTTAGTGACTATTAAAAGCGTTCCGTGAGCTCAAAGTTAAATGACATGGTCTCGTTTTAGACTTAAGCCATATCCCTCTAGTCTCCCTCGCAGCCGTTGTTTTTGGATGTCACGCAACGCTCCCCCAAAAGAACGGCTGCTGACAACCGAACTACATTCCTTTCTCCGAATGGGCCAATCACAGCTCGGGTTCCATTTTCAGGAACCTTTTTCGCGCCAGACTCACCTTTTGAGACTCGTCCAATCAGATATCGTTTTTTATCGCGATCCTCATTTTGAAAACACAAGACATGGTGTTGAAAACACAACAAATGGTGGTGTTTGAAGGAGCTTTTCGCAAAGCGTCGTCAAAGTTCAAAATTTTCGAGCTTAATGCTCACCAGAAGCTTGCAATTAGAACATTTTTAGTCGAGAAAGAAGATGTTTTTGTTAAGTTGCCTACAGGATCCGGGAAATCGTTAATATATCAAGCACTCCCGCTCGTGTTTGACCATGTTACCGATGAAAGTGGTCATATTATTGCTATTGCTGTTGCGTTGTACCAACGTGCGGAAACACTCGATAATTCGGGCTGATTTCCTGTACCGGTGATAAGAAGCCACGAACATAACTAATCGGGTTCGCTTCAGCTAGCAGCGGACTGGCAAATGAAAAAGTACAAGTAGTGTAGGAGACGTTGGCCGACCTAAATTGCAGTGTTCTCGAAGCCTTCACCCAGTTTGTTGACGGCAAGCACGCGCTTTTTTCCTCCTGATCTCCATCTGTAGTTCGAAGCGCAAGCGTTTAGCCCTTGGCCTAGATTGAAAGGCGTCTTGTATTTCCTTTTGATTATTGATGTAATTTAATTTTTCTTATATATTCTGACTTTTATAATCTGTGGTAACCTCTTGAAATAATGCGAATAAAGAGTTTTAATTCAGTTTTTAGCTTCTTCTACTTTCTTAGTTGCTCGCTGAAACTTTAACAACCGCTCAAACAATCTAGCGTTCGTGTCGTTGGCGTAGCAGTCGACGTCTATGTTAAGCGTAGATTCTATAATTTCAACGAAATTGTGAGAAGTTTTCCCAAAAATATATACTCTATCTTTGCCAGGGCACAACGATGAACATGTGAAACATTTTGAGCTCTCATCGACAAATTTCTTAGGTCAGTGTTTCTCCCGACATGCTAGCACGATCATCTGCCACATCCACATTTCCGCGTGAAACCTTACGTCATTCAGATCTTCTGGTATTTGATTGGTCTGTTCAATAGACCGCAAATAAACCGCAAGGACAATGAGAAAGGAATGTAGTTCGGTTGTTAGCAGCCGTTCTTTTTGGGGAGCGTTGCGTGACATCCACAAACAACGGCTGCCAGGGAGACTAATATCCCTCCTGCACAAATCTGTCAAATTGATACGAGAAGGCTTTCTTTTGTGCATTTTAAGAGCTACCGACCATTTTTCGGCTACCGTATTTAGTAATAAAGAAGCAAAGCACTGAGAAACAAGTGTTTGACCTTGGTGCACAGACACCGTTTTTCGCGACATTTGCGTTCGTATTGTTTGTGCTTTCTTTCACGTTTGGTAAATTTTCCAATATGAGAAAAGTACCGTACATGTTGATACGTTAAAGAACCCAGCAATCACAACGACGAAAGAAGAGTGTCCCTCTTTCCAGTTGAAGATGCAAAATAAGGCATCTAGATCGAAGTCCATTTTTCCCCATTCGTACAACGGAGGTGTGGTGAATAACACAAACTAGCCAAGACGACACCACAGTACATCCGAGCAACACTTCTATTGGGAGAGAACTTGATGTACAAGGCTCGTTTGACAACTTTCATGTATCTTTTCAGGGCAATTAAGCCCATATTTAGAATGGACACCGAAGCCGTAACAAATATTATTGATGCAGAAACTTCACACCATCCCTGGCTAAAATTCCAGGTTCCCGTGTACAAGCTTGCTACCCAAAACGGCATGTTGAGCTTCGCCACAACGATATCACTAAGGGCAAGATTGTGAGTGAAAATGTTGATCATGGTTTGTATCTCGGAGTATTTATTTATAGTATAAACGACCAGCACGTTACCAATTAGGGCAAATCAAAATGGTGATTTTTACTTCCAAAGAAATATCGGCTTTCGAGCGGCCAAGAGGATCCGAGAAAGTTGCCTGAGACATCGTCGTTTCTAACTCAAACCTTCAAACTGAAGTAAATATTAAGAAATGATGAAGAAAGTACAATTTGGATTAAAAATTTGTTATGTGGGGTACTTTCGATAGAAAATTTCACTCAATTTAGTATGCAATGGTCTCAAAATGGCAAATCTTAAAAATAGAAAAAACCCTCTGATATCTCTCGTAGAAACAGTGGCTTGCAACAACGATAGCTCGGCCCTACTGCTGTCGCGTGATGGTAAATAAATAAAACCCAACAAATACTTGGTGTCTCTGTTGTTGTTGTTTTTTGGACTGCAACAAACTTTTAGCTGAGTTAGCCTGCCATCGCCCTGGCTTCTCTAGATGGATCCTTTTTAACCTCGGCATTGATAATGTTGATGGCCTTTTTTATATGGTCTTCAATAAACATATTCTAAGGTCAAACTCATAAATTCTTTCTATCATTTAAAAAAAATACTTACGAGATATCTCTCTATCTCAAGTTAAAGCCTGTTTAAGACATTTTTCAACTTCTATTGTCTTCCACTTACACCACAATCGTCAAGCTATTGGAGCGGACAGAAAATGATTACTAAAATTTTCGTGTAAGGGCCGTATATATACAATGAGTTAAATTGGATTGCAAGAACACAAGAACGCCATTATCCTTGAGTTTTTCAATTCTTTTTTTCATAATGAGTTATCAGTTATTTCCTAGTCTGAACAGTCGGTTTAGAAGCTCCAAGTCAGAATAGAGAAAAATCACGATTCACGAGAAAAAATCGACCAATCACACTTTAGGTAAGAATTATAGGGAATCCTCTTCTAGCTTACCGGAAGAATACTTGGATAGACCCACCTGCTGTATATATGGCAGCTTGTGTACGTGTCACAACCAAGCTTTTACCTCATCTCGGGAACTGTCAAAATAATATCTATATCATTTGCACGTGATACAAAGTGTTCGTTAGGTAAATGATAAAGAGAGATTTTTGATAGCTTGAGAGAATAGTGTAATTGGATTTCAAAGGAAGACTGAAAAAGTAATACACCATGAAAGATAACGGAATGGAGACAATGTTAAGGAGGGTAATTCAATTTGGGGCGTAGTATTTTGTTTCTGTCGAGTAGTTGTCTCTGTTTCAATTTAAGTCGGATGTGAAGGGCGGAGAGGATTGTCAATTTCGCAGTCTGCTTTCAAATTACTTTCAATTGCATGCAGCTGATTAACGTTTTACCTTAAATATTCAATTTCTTATCGACGACAGTATTCCTGGGTATCGGTGGCTTTTACATTACATCGTAAAAAGATAATAGCAGAACTGTCTATGTTTTTTTAATCTCTTAGTGCAAATTCATTCCAGGATTGAACTTAACCAGTTGGATAAACATGAAATTGTGACACAGAACATTTTTAGATGATAAACAACCTGCCTAGCTAATTATGAAGGTGAAGGATAATTTACAGGAAAATTTTCCCCGCGGAAGAAATATACGCTTGTCGTTCATGGTGCCTGAATAAAAATATGGGATCTTTGGAGGTAATAATTTGTCAAAGGATTACCTGTTACAATTAAACTTGTATGCATTCGCATTTTTAAAGGAATGAACGTTACTTCGGAAGTTTCTCTGTGAATATTATTGAGAAAGTGTGGTGTACGTGATCGTTGCCTTGCAGGTGCAAACTGAATGTTTCGTAGCGAAATGATGGAGGGTATTTGCCAGCATAAAATATCTTCTCTTCTCTCAAGAAGTGCGATTGTCCTGGTTCAAATGTCATTTAACATCTCCTTGTCAGATAACGGTTAGTAACATTGTTTCTCTTTTGATGCTCGATCGCTTGCTTGAAATTGATCTGAGAAAGACGCAAAAAAAAGGGAGAAAGTATGAGCAAAGGAGCAAACATGTCATAAATTAGAGCATTTTCTACTTTTTTAGAAAAGTTTGCTTTGAAAGAAAGAGTAAAATTGTGGTAGCAGTGTAACAGATAAGTATCACACATTTCTTTGTATGCCCTTACTGCTAATTGATACTTATACTAAATACGCATTTTTTTAAATAGCCTCTATTGGACGATAAAACAAATAGTAGAAAAGCTTCCTATAAAAAAGAAGGTGGTTATACTCTTTCCTATAATAAAGGAAAAAAAGAAACGATGAAGAGTTCGGACCATTCAAGGGTTAAAAGTAATGATCTGCCATCACTTCTGGTTTCGCCGTTTTTTGTCAAGAATTTAACTAGGTAAGAGCGATCCTCCTGACTTCCCTTCGAAAAAACACTTTCTTAGAATTTGGTGAGTTTTTGGTATTCGAATTAAGGTTGAAGAAAAGGGTCTCCCCTGATCACGCTATTATAAAAAAAAATATATTTTAGGTGAAGTTTCCACATCTTGTCTGTGAACTGACTGAATAAATCTGTTATCTTGTAGCAAGAGAAAATTCTGTGAGTTATATCACTGCAGTCGTTGGCTGGTTTTGTGGGCCTCAACCAAAATTAGTTTCTTTCTCAGCAATTAATTACATTCTCCTCTCCACAGCGTTTCTTGGAAATTCTCTCAGTCTTGCCTTCACAGACAGTCTAAACTCTTGTATCGTTGTTTGGCAACAACTGATCTGTTGGTTGGTCTTGTTACCCAGCCTCTCTATATTACTCATTTGATTTCCTTGCTTCACGAACACCGGAGTCTTTGTCAATACGCATATACCGCAGTTATATCAACCATATCATTGTGTGGAGTTTCTTTGCTGACGATGGCGGCCATAAGCGCGGAAAGACTTCTCGCCCTGTTGTTAGGGCTAAGATACAGACAAATTGTAACTTTGAAGCGCACATATATAATTGTAGCTGCATTTTGGGTTTTTTCTCTTCAAGCGTTCTTCTTATATACCATATTTGATAACCACACATTGTATTTGAGCGCCGGTATGTTAATATCGCTTTACCTGATTATTTCACTGGCCTCGCACAAAAAGACTTTTTGCACTCTCAGTTATCATCACACTCAAGTACACGATAATCATCCACCGATTCAGCCAAATACACCAATCCTGGCGTGATACAGAAAAGCGGTGCGCAGCGCACTGTGGGCGCAGTTAGCATTAATTGTTTGTTATGCGCCATCCTTTATAGTCACGATTGTGATCGCTCTTGATAAAACGTATTCACCACACATTAGTGTCCTAAAAAAATAACAATCATCTTAGCTTAATTTAACTCAACGTTAAATCCGTTTTTCTACTGCTAGAAGATTAGTGAAGTAAGACAAGCAGTAAAGCAGACAATCAGACAAGCACTATGGTGTCCATGGAGTTAGATCCCTCGTTGGCTACGCTCAAATGAATATTTTCAAAGCTGGGTCATACATTCACGATTATTGCTAGCCATAAGGAATAGCTTATAAGATATGTTTTTACATTGTCTATAACACTTATGAATTTTAGAGATATAAAACATTACTTGTGAACAATGTGAGAATGAGCGTATAGAATAAAATGGACCATTACCAGTTCTTATAGTCAGAGTTCCGAAATTGAAATGACAACTTGTCTTCTTCGCTCAGCTATAAATGAATTTCTACCGGAGTAAAAGGAATTTCTAATAAGTTGTAAATAAATATTCTATCACAGAAGTCTGTCTGCGTTTTGACTCTTTAAGCTAATTTATCAGTCCGGAGTTGAAAAATGCTGCACAACCTTTTTCATTGAATTCAAAGCTTTTGAAATGCGTTAGCATCTGTAGCAAAAAAATTACATTTCACAATATATAGTTTGATGCATTTGGAGATCTCTCGATTCTAATTTTTTCTTAGACCAAGTAAAGTCGTCTTTACAGGAGTTTTAAAACTTTTTCCAGGAGTTTTAAATGGTTGATAATTAATGAAGTCTTAATTTGACACAGATAATATTGCCACTTGAATTAGCACATTGTCAATGAAAATTCATTTATTTTTGCCCTTCAAAATAACGATACCACAGATGTCTTTGTATTTGCCTCTTATAGGTAGTTTGCAACCAATCTCCAGAGACACAGGTAACAATAGTGAAAGGAACAAATGCTGGTGGACGAACAAAAGGAGTTAATTAGATGTCTATTGTTTACGTCCACCAACATGGCGGCAATGACGTAACGTGCAAACCACCTATTGCTGTTTCATACATGAGGCACCGACAATTGAAAGGGAAAATCGCCTTTCTGACACAACAAAAAATTTATCCGTTTATGTAATAAAATATTTAACATAAAATTCAGAAAAAAAAAAAAAAAAAGAAGAGGAATGTACTGGATGAAAACTCTGTAACAATAGGTGAAGATTAAGAATTGTTTCATGCTTAGCGTGCGTCTATCGAGTTATGGATGTACGCGGGGAGTTTGGAGAGCACGAGAGAAGCGCAAGAGTTGCTCAAGGCGCAGCCGAGAGCAACTCTAGTTTTTTGAGTGATCTCCAAACTTCCCAAGTGCATCCATAACTCGATAGACGCACAGCTAAAAGCATGAAACAATTCTTTTATAACATACGAAAACAATTTGGGCGCTGAATGACATTTTTGTAATGTTTTTGAAGTGAAAGTTGCCCGAAAATGTTGGCGTCTCCGATTGTTTTGTTGATTTTGTAATTAAATGGTTTTCGGTAGTAATTACAAATGTAACCAAAAAAACGTCATCAACAGAGACGTTTACCTTTAAAAGTCGCCACAATCCAATTTGTAGTCTTCTTGATTCTTGCTGAATGTCTTTCAGCTAAAATTTGCTCCAGCTCCTGTTCTGATAAATTCGGGAAACGGGCCTGTTGTGTTTCGCTTTCGTATAGTGCTTGTTGGCTTGATTACTTGCGGGAAGGTCGAAAGGCAAAGAAAAGTTTGGTTGGCCTTCAATTTACTATTATCGCTTTCCGAAACTTTAACTTAAGGAACTCACACGACGGAAATTTTGCAGCTATTTTGAAACTGCACACGTCATTCTATTGAGCACGGCCCTGCGTACATAAAGATTTTGTTCATGTTGACGCAATAGGAATTAGATAGGACCAGCGCGCGCGCTATGTTATAAACAATTATATTTCACGTCCGTTGATAAACTCAGTTAACATATGCAAGTTACAAAACACCTTCAAATATAGCTGGAGAAAGCGATATTGCGTGAAAAATGTTGTCGACTCTTGAAAATATTTAAAATATCCAGTTGGGCGCCTGTGTTTGTTGAAGCTCTCTCCAAATTTTATTGTTTCTATTGCTATCACTTGCGAGCGATTAATTCCTCCTAACTTTCGCTTCTTTTGTCTCTTTGTGTCTTTTTTACACAGCTTTATTGAAAGTCATAATTAACCATGGTGTAAAGAAAGTTATTTTTCCTCTTAATTATCGGCCTAGGGGAATGACAGTTAGCTGAAGATACTACTTATTTCATCTCTCAAAAAACTGACAAGAGAGAGTTTCCTCATCATATCTTCAAACAAAAATGTATCCGGCCGATGTCCTCCTGTTTGCTAAGGGAATTAAATTTTAGTGCTAATTTGAAGAAACAGTTACAACGAAAACGAAACAATTTAGAATTATATCGATACTGAAATCTCACTAGGGGTAGAACCCAGACCAAAACAATTCTAGAACTGCTATACTCTCCTCTTCGGGTGCGCTTCAACAACTTGGATCGGCAATTCCTTTCTCAGCGGTCAACATTAAAGGTAATGTATCCACGAGCTGTTCACAAATTCCTTCGATTTCTCTAATGAGAGATGAACAACAGCCAGGGAAATAGAGAGGTTACCATGTTCACAGTTTTCTTTAAAACTTAAGGTCGAAGAGAAGGGTCTCCTCTGTTCACCCTGGTATTAAAAATATATGAGGTGAAGTTTCCATATTTTGTCCGTGAACCGACTAAATATATCATGTAAATTGAAGAGAGAATTCTGTGAGTTTTATCTGTGAAATTTACACCATCGATCGCTGTACAGACAAATTGTGACTTTTGAGAGGACATATATCATTGCAGCTCTAGTTTGGGTTCGATCCAGTATCGATGTTTTATGCTACATTTAGTATAGCGTCTAACTCTTTGGTGTGGACATATAGGAATACCATTTTGTCTAGTTATTTCTATCGCCTCGTGCTCAAATATTGTCGACTCGAGAAACTATTAATTATGAAGGTTCGCTTTATATCTATACATTTTAATGTTGGTGTATGCTTAAGTTGTATTCAACTCTTTTGATTCTATCACTTCCGAGTGGTTAACTGTTCCGAGCTAAGAATTTTTTTTCCTTTAACTCGTTTTACAAAGCTTTTTAGCTTTTAGCCGATATAGGAATAATTTTTCCACCTTATAAATGGCCCAAAAGAGGGGCAGTAAATCTAATTATACCGCTTATACTGTCCCTCAAAAACTAACAAAAGAGGGTTTCCTCTTTCGATAACCAAAGAAAAATATAGCCGATGCCTTTGTACTTGCCTAGATAACTAACTATTAGGGCAAATTTAAATATAAATTAATATAAACTAACCGACCTAATAAACAACTGGCTGTGACAAAGTTGTTTTTTGTTTAGTTATGAAGTTGAAGTCGCCATACTGACCTATCAAAGAGGATTGGTCGGAAGTTTTCTTGAAAACTCATATAAAATGTGATGGTTGTAAATCACCCTTGTACTGTAAGATGTCCATTGGCTATCTTTGCATGTGCGTAACAATAGTGGGTTGAAAATGAAATTGAGTAAAAATGGTAAAAAATGACATCTAACGAAAAGAAAAGAAATATTTTGGCACCGGATGAAACTCTGGTTTTAAATTGAGGCAAGTCCTAGGGCGCAGCGGTTGCAACACAGGATTTCTCACCCTCCTTGATTTCAGTGGCGCCCCTAAACCGCCTGTTTCCTCCAAGAATCCGCCCGTTACGCACTCTTAGTCAATAATTTCTGGATCGCTAACATTATTCCGCGGCTCAATACCTTGTATAAATATATAGCTGGCAGCGCCCGTGAAGATGAAGTGAATCCTATGTTCTGATTGACCCATCTCGCCCACTCTGGACTGCCCATTTAGATCTAGCGCAAGAGACAAAAGTGTGTGGAGCGGACTTAAAAAGTTCGTAACTTTGGACAATGTCGGCGACGAAATCGCAAAAAGCGGCAAACGGCAGTCAAAACAAAAAAAAACCAAAAAAATTAAACAAGTCTCTTAGGTACTGAAATTTCACTTTAAAAATCGAGATATAAAATGCTAATAGCGGCCCTCACTTGATTGGCTAGTAGTTAAGCTGCACTCGCTACTCGGAATAATCAGAGAGAATTTAACAGAAAATCTCCGGAAATAAAAAGAACTCCTATAGTAGAATAAAAGATTGCTACATCTTTTAAGCAATGACACCACTCGTTTCGCCTGCCTTACAGTTATTTTGATTTTCCCATTAATGAATGATGCAAGGGGAAATATCATAGAGCTGAGAACCTTTTGTTTATATTCAACTTCTTAAGGCTGATAATGAATAGTGTCTGATGTGAAGGTGTAGTCTGATCGTCCGGGTGAGTGTAGTCCTGAGAAGGACTGTTGTCGGTGGTAGTGACTGACGTTTCGACAACCTGTGCGGAAGTCATCATCAGAGTCATGATGACTTCCGCACAGGTTGTCGAAACGTCAGTCACTACCACCGACAACAGTCCTTCTCAGGACTAGACTAACCCGGACGATCAGAGTACACCTTCACATGTTACCCCCGGGTTCAAACCATTTACTGCAATAGTGTCTGAGCTTCAAACAAATGACATGAACATTTGATTAGCACCCTATCAACTGAAGTTGATCATCGAGGTACTGATTTTATCGCACTGATAAAAAGATAAAAAATTTTCTTTACATTTACCTCTTATTTCTATTTCATACATTAGGCACCTGACAAGCTCACAGATATTAATTTTCTGACCCCCTGCTGAATGAGGAAAAGGTCACTAGGAAGTCTTTTTGTGATTAGTGTGAAGGAAGTCCGGTTTCAGCAATCGTGACTGGGTGTGTGCCGTTTCGACAAAATAATCCTCGTTGCAATCACAGATCACCTGCAAGTAAAAAGGAGTCTAATACAGAATAATGTCGACCACAAATTTCACAAGAGGTGAAACACAGACGAAAACATTGGAACTGATATGCTCCCCTTCGAGCCCTTTGGCGGGCTGGCCTCAGCCAAGAATAGTTTCTTTCGCAGCAGTTAACATTCTCCTCTCTGTCACAGCGTTTCTTGGAAATTCTGTCATCCTTGTTGCCCTTCACAAAAAGTCCTCCCTTCATCGACCGTCCAAACTATTGTATCGTAGTCTGGCAACAACTGATCTGTTGGTGTGTCTTGTTTGCCAGCCTCTTACTGCTACTTTTTTTATATCCTTGGTTCACGAACACTGGGGTCTTTGTGAATACTCATATACCGCAGTCAACGCAACAAGCCTAGCACTGTGTTTTGTGTCTTTGCTGACGATGACGGCCATAAGCGTGGATAGACTTCTCGCCCTTTTTTTGGGGCTGAGATACAGACAAACTGTAACTTTTAAGCGCACATGCATAATTTTGGCTACCTTTTGGGTTTTTTCTCTTGTCGCGGCCTCCTTTTATACCATATTTGATAAAAGCACATTGTATTTGATCATTGGCATATTAATACCACTTTGCCTGATTATTTCGCTGGCCTCGTACACAAAGATTTTTTGCACTCTCAGGTATCATCAGACTCAAGTACACGATCTTGTTCAACAACCACCGAGCCAACCAAATGCAATGTACATAGCGCGATACAGAAAGGCAGTGAAAAGTGCATTGTGGGTGCAGTTAGCATTAATTGTTTGTTATACGCCATACATTATAGTGGTAATAGTGATCACTCTTAGTAAAACAGATTCATCTCACTTTATTATCCTAAGAAGAGTAACAATTGTCTTAATTTACTTTAACTCGACGTTAAATCCCTTTCTTTACTGCTGGAAGATCAGTGAAGTAAGACAAATGGTAAAGCAGACAATCAGACAAGCACTTTGCTGTCCATGGAGTTAGATCCCTTGTATGCTTCAATCAAATGAATATTTTAAAAGCTGAGTGATACGTACGGTCAGGATTATTACCAGCCATATAGAACGCTTGTCAAATATGTTATTGGATAGGACGAAAAAACAAACTTAAGTTGGATCTTTGTACCTAGTCTATAGCATTTATAAATTTGAAGATGTAAAATATTACTTGTGAACAATGTGTAAATGAGCGTAAAGAATAAAACGGACCACTTACCAGTTCTTATAGTCAGAGTTCATTTTACTGGATCTTTCACTCTATTTTCCGAAATCAAATATAACAACTTGTCGTCCGTCCCTTGGCTATAAATGAATTTCTACCTGAGAAGAGGGAGTTTCAAATAACTTGGAAACTAACAATACTAAGAATAGATGTATAGGTGTTTCGGGAATGCAAATCAAAATTAAAGAATTGAAAAACGCTGAAAAACGTTTTCATTGAAAGTTTTTATTCAAATCTTTTGAAGTACATTAGCATCTCCTAGACCAAGTAATATAAAATCGTGATCTTGAACTATTTATTTCCAGGAGTCTTTGATGACAGATAATATGGACACTTGACACTATGAACGGATATTTTCACCCTTGAACTTTTTATTTCCAGGAGTTTTTCATGGCTGATAATGGTTCAAGTCTTAACATTGTAACTGAAAGATTAGTGAAGTCAGACAAGCTGTGAAGCAGACAATCAGACAAACACTTTGTTGTCCATGGTGTAAGAACATCCCAGAGATATACTTGTGGCGTGACACGCGTGACTATAGTCACGGGATCAGCGAGTCACGTGAACCGTCGTGCCCCGTGGCACGCGAGTCGTCATAAAAACACAAACCTGAACTGGACATTAAAACGTTTTGTTGCAGTTTTAACCAGTGGCCCTGTGATTTTATCGTCATCGCAACTCTACAACACAGGGCTACACGCACAGAATTGAACTATAAATAGTTATGAATAAACAAAATTTACAAGTCATGGAAAAATATTATATCAGTAGGTATATATAAAAAATGAAATCCTGACCAATTTTGATAAAAGAAAAAAGCGTAGAGCAATAAATAATCACAGGAATAGCTAGAAAGAAACTGATTGCTCTGGCCAATCACACTTTACGTAAAAAGTATAAGGGACCCTCCTGTAAAGCACCGGAAGAATATTTGGATGGACGCACCAGCCATTTCACTGCACATGGCAGCTTGTGTACGTGTAACAACCAAGCTATTACCTCATCTCAAGAACAGTCAAAATAATATTTATATCATTTGCATGTGATACAAATTGTTCCTTAGATAAATAATGAAGGATGATTTTTTGATAGCTTGAGAGAAGAGTATAACTGAATTTTTAAGGAAGAAAAAGGTAATTGACCATGAAAGATAACTGAAGAAGACAATGTTAAGGAGAGTAATTCGGTTTGGCAGCATAGTATTTTGTTACTGTCAATTAATTGTCTCCGTTTCAATTTAAGTGGGATGGGAGGGGCAGGGAGGATTGTCACTTACATGTACGCAGTCTGCGTTCAAATTATTTCCAATTGCACGCAGCTGATTAACCGTTTCACCTTAAAATATTCATCTTTCTTATCAACGACAGCTTTCCTTAGTATCGGTGGCTTTTACTTTACATTGTAAAATAATAATAGCGGAACTTTTGTTTTGTTTTGTTTTGTTTTTTTTTTAATGTCTTAGTGCAAATTCGATTTATCTCAGGACTGAACTTAACCAGTTGGATAACATGAAGCTGTGACACAGGACAATTTTAGATGATAGACATCCTGCCTAACAAATTATCAAGGAGTAATTTATAGGAAAATTTTTCCTGCGGAAGAAATATACTTATCGTTCATGGTGCCTAAATAAAAATCCGGGATCTTTGGAGGGAATCATCAATTTTTCAAAGAATTACCTGTTACAACTAAACTTGTATGTATTCGCATTTTAAAGGTGTGAACGTTACTGCGGAAGTTTCTCTGTGAATGTTATTAAGAAAGTGAGGCGTACGTGATTGTTGCTTGGCAGGTACAAAGTGACTGTTAGTAGCGAAACTATGGAGGATATTTGCTAGCATAACATATTTTCTTTTCTCACAAAAAGTGTGATTGTCCTGGTTCAAATTTTATATGACATCTTCTTGTCAGATAACGATAAGTACTATTATACGAAGAAACAAGTTCTTACTAAAACATTTATTGATAAAAACAAGCGATAAAAAATGGGAACGACGTTTCGACCACTCAATGGTCATTTTCAAGTTAGAGTTCATGAGTAAATTTCTGCATATATGCGATTCTGAAACAATGGAATGAAGGTAAAAGCTAAGTATTTACATATAAACAATAGAGCTAATAAGCGGTGAAAAGGATGAAAACTAATTATATGAAGTGTTAAGCAAACGGCTTCGCGCGAATAGAATCGCTCTGTTAGTTCAGTTTTGGGTTTTAAGTTCCCGAATAAAAAAAGTGACGAAAGTCAAACAGTCGAACTTCTTTGAGCATTTCCTCAGGAGCCTAAAGTTCTTTGCGATTTCTCATGGTTCGATTTCATGTTCTCTTCCATGGTGACCGATTACCGATCGTTTATGTTCCCCCACACGTTGATGTAGGTGTCGGCTTGTATTTCGTACAATAAAGGGAACTTGAATGAACCTTTTTTTGGTAGCAGAGCAAGGTTTTCATCGCGGATCTTCGAGATAAGCGTTAAATAAATGGATGTAAATACGGGCGGAAATTTGCATAGAGTTACAGAATATGAGTGAGGATAAGGAACTTATCGAGAGCATAAAGCAGGACGAAGCAAAGACTGAATTGGCTTTTTCCAGGATAAAGAACAAGCTGCTGCACCTTTTAGACGAGGAAGATTATCCGTGTCGGCGGGAAGTTAAAGAAGTTTGTCAAGAACTTAGTGTCGCACAGGAACACGCTATGGAGACAATGGAATTGTTTTCGGACAAGTATTTGCGCCTTAAAAAAAAAGACAAACGCATTTAATTATTGGCCCTAAAAAAACAACATATCGAGATGAAATTGCTTATTTCATCATTATAAAGGAGTGGCAAATAAGTGTTTCCTTATCGTATTGTCAAATAGTGATGTAGCCGATGCCTTTGTGTTTGCCAACAAAATTAACTTTTAAGACTAATATTTGAACTTAAATTTCACTTTACTAATCGAGATAATATGCTAATTACGGCCCACATATAATTGGCGAGTGGTTAGGCTGCAGTCGCTACTCGGAATAATCAACTAGAATTTGATAGGACATCTCCGGAGATAGATAACCTACAAGAAAAGGGAAACGAATATAGAATAATGTCGACTACACATTTCATAAGAAGTCGATCACATACGAAAACATTGGAACTGATATGTTCTCCCTCAAGTCCTTTGGTTGGTTGGCCTCAAACAAATATATTTTCTTTCGTAGCAGTTAACATATTCCTCTCCATCACAGCATTTCTTGGAAATTCTCTCATCCTTGTTGCTCTTTACAAGGAATCTTCCCTTCATCGACCGTCCAAACTCTTGTATCGTTGTTTGGCTACAACTGATCTCTTGGTTGGTCTTTTTTGCCAGCCCCTCACAGCTACTTATTGGATGTCCGTAGTTCGCGAACACCGGAGTCTTTGTCTATACTTAGGCTATGCAAACTACATAAGCTATGCACTATGTGGAGTGTCTCTGTTGACGATGACGGCCATAAGCGTGGACAGACTTCTCGCCTTGTTGCTGGGTCTGAGATACAGACAAATTGTAACTTTGAAGCGCACCTACATAATTGTAGCTACCTTTTGGGTTTTTTCTCTCGTCGGGGCTTTCTTAAATACCATAATTGATCATCGTATAATGTCTTTCTGCGCCTTCCTATTTATACCACTTTGCATGATTATTTCACTGGGCTCATACACAAAGATTTTTTGCACTCTCAGGTATCATCAGACTCAAGTACACGATCATGTTCAACAACAGCCGAGCCAACCAATTGCACTAAACATGGCTCGATACAGAAAGGCAGTGAACAGCGCACTGTGGGTGCAGTTAGCATTAATTGTTTGTTATGCACCATACTTTACGGTGACAATGGCAATCGCTCATAGTATATCGTCTTCATCACACTTGGTCGTCATATTGCAAATAACGACTGTATTAATTTACTTTAACTCGACGTTAAATCCGTTTCTTTACTGCTGGAAGATTAGTGAAGTAAGACAATCAGTAAAGCAGACAATCAGACAAGCAGTTTGCTTTTCATGGACTTAGATCGCTTCTAGGCTACGCTCGAATGATTATTTTCAAAGCTGAGCCATACAGTCCGGATTATTTCCAGCACTAGAGAACGTTTGTCCGATATGTTATTGGATAGGAAAAAACAAGAAACGTAAGTTTGATGGATGAATATAGTCTATAACACTTACAAATTTTAGAGATGTAAAATACTAATGGCGAACAATGTGTAGATGAGCGTAGAATAGAATAGAATAAAACGGACCATTACCAGTTCTTATAATCAGAGTTTTTTTCTAATTAGATCGTTTTATTTTCCGAAATTTCAAATAACGACTTATATTCGCTCAACTATAAGTGTATTTCTACCTTAGGGAGTTTCAAATAAGTTGTAAAATAATTATTCTAACGCAGATGTCTGTGCGTTTGACTGTTGATGCTAATTTATCAGTCTGGGGATGCGAATTAGACGGTTTGAAAAATGCTACACAACTTTTTCCATTCCAAATTTAATTCAAAGCTTTTGAAATACGTTGACACCTGTAACCAAAACAAAATAAATTTCGAAATAGTTTAATGCATTTTGAGATGTCTTAGTCCCAATCTATTTTTCTTAGACCAAGTAAAGTCGCCATCTTAAACCTTTTATTTCCAGGAACTTTCCATGGCTGACAATGACTCAGGTCTTAACCACATAAAGACAATATGGACACTTGAGTGGCACACTATCAACGAAAAGTCATTAAGTTAGAGCGGGATAATTTTCGCCCTTTAAAATAACAACACTACAGATGCCTCACTATTTTCATCTCCTCGCTATTTCTTACCTGAGGCACCTAACAACTCAAAGGGAAAAATCACTTTTTGACACAACAGATAACTTAGCAGTTTAAGTAATAGAGATATTTAAGTAACATAAAATTCCGCAAAAATGAAAATGGAGTTGATCTGAAAGGAAACTCTGTAACAACCACTGAAGATCAGTTTTATTTCACGTCCTTTAGTAACTGAAACCCAGTCAGTTAACATATGCAAGTAACAAAACATCTTCAAATATTAATAAGCATTATGTTTAAAGGGAAAAACAATATTGCACGAAAAATGTTGTCGACTGTTGAAAATATTTAACGTATCCAGTTTTATATTTAATGTATCTGGTGTATGTTTAAGCTGTCTCCAAGTTTTATTGATTCTATGCCTACCACTTCAGAGCGATTAGCTGTTCCTAATTCTCGCTTCTTTTTAGAAAGCTTTATTGACATTCATAATTAACCACGATGCAGAGAAAGATATTTTCCTCTAAATGATAGGCCCAAAGGAATGACAGTTAGCTGAATGTATTCCTTCTATGTCTCTCAAAAGGCTGACAAAAGAGAGTTTCCTTATCATTTCGTCATAAAAAAATATAGCCGGCCGATTTCTTCCTGTTTGCTAAGGGAATTAAATGTCAGTGATAATTTGAATAAACAGCTACAAAGAAAAGGAAAAATATAGAATTATGTCGACAACGAATTTCACTAGGGGTGAAACACAGACCAGTACAATTGTAGAACTGCTATGCTGCCCCTTTTTGGCGGGCTTTAACAGCTTGGATCGGTAATTCCTTTCGCAGCGGTCAATATTGAAGGTAATGTATCCACGAGTTTTTCAGTTTCTTTTGATCTCCCTATTGAGGGATGACCAACAGCCAGGGGATTAGAGAGGTTACTATGTTGATAGTTTCCTTTCAAACTTAAGGTCAAAGAGAAGGGTCTCCTCTGATCGCTCTGGTATGGAAAATATATTTGGTGAAGTTTCCATATTTTGTTTGTGAACTGACTAACTATATATTGCAACTTGTAGCAAGAACAAATTCCGTAAGCTTCATTATGGCAGCGTGATCGACCTAGACCACCCATCGCAGTGCAGACGGGTGGTCTAGCCAAAAAACAGTTTTGGCTTGTGGCGACGCAAAAAAAAGAGAATTGGAGAACAACAAAACGATGTTTGAAACGTGTGTCCTAAACCAATATCATAGGCAAATTATAAAAGAGGAATTTTTTTCAAAGGGAAGTCGAGAAGATCGCTCTCAGCGAAAGCGGCACTTAAAAACTATTCACAGAAGTGGTGGAGGTGGCTGTGTCGCTGGCCACCGATAATAACGCTGAGAGAATAGTCGTTTAAATATATACTAAAACATTTATTCCTGCAACGATTAAAATATTACCTGGCGCAAATCCCGCGCGAAAATGCACGGAGGTGAATAGTTAGTAGGTAAACTCCTGCGGGCGGCTGGTATGTCGGCTGATAATGTCGGCGGCTGAGAGATTGTCCGAAAAATGAATATTTGGCCGAGAGGGGAAGCTTTGAGGGCAAATATGAAATTTTGAGGACAATCTCTCAGTCAAGGACATTATCAGCCGACATACCAGCAAGCTAGAACGGGGTTTATTTCTTCTGTAACCCTCCCATTAATTTTCACATCGCAATTAAACTGCGCTTGAACACAGTAAAATATGCAGTGGAGATCTGCTAGCGAATGCGCGTGATTGACGCAAACAAGCAAAAAAAAAAAACTAGTTTGGTTTCCCTCCATGTAAATAGCAGAACGGAAAAGTTGAAAATCTTATGTTGACTATGTTTCCTTTTTTACGGAAAAAATCGGATGACAAATATTGCGAACGTGGACGGGGGATATTGTGTGATAACTGTCCTGTGATCTTGCAACACGCGATCCACTATTTTAGTTCATATTTAGTAAAATCTACACTATAGTGAAGCAATCTAGGCAATGTTAAGGATTCCAATTAGCTGCTATTAGTGAGAAATTGACTCCTCCCACAGATAATATTAAATGCAAAACATGGAGATACAATAAGCGTGGCTAGAAGCGTGGCCAGGCTTCTCACCTTGTTGTTGGGGCTGAGATACAAACAAATTGTGACTTTAAAGAGGACACACATCAATGTAGCTCTAGTGTTGGTTCTATCCAGACACTACTTAATGCTATATTTTAGATTACCGTGTCACTACTTAATGCTATATTTTAGATTACCGTGTAACTCTTTGGTGTAGGTATACCATCTTGTCTAGTTACTTCTATTGCCTCGTACACAAGGATTTTTCGCGCTCACAGTTGTCATCAGCCTCAAGTACAAGACCATGTTCAACAGCAGCTCAGCCAAACAAATGCTCCAAACATGGCGCAATACAGAAAGGTAAGTGTACAGTACACTGTGGGTGCATTTAGCATTAGTTGTTTGTAAGATACCATGTTTTATCGTGGATATTGTGCTCATCTACACTAACACATCTTCAGCGTCCCAAGTTATTAGCAGAAGAACTGCTAACTCAATGTTAAACCCGTTTCTTTACTGCCGGAAGATTATTGAAATAAAACAAGCATGAAAGAGACAATCAGAGATGCACTTTGCTGTGCATGAGGTTGGAAATAATTCTATCAGTGTGGTTGCACGAAAGGCTGTCATGCTTTTAAAAGTCTAGTGTACTTGATTGAATCATACTGATAAAAGCTGAAGAAAACTTGGAAACAACTGTTTTTAGGAATTTAATTAAAGGAACATCATCTCAACAACAGTTTTAGGTAATAAACTTTTTGAGGTGAAAAACATCCTTCTCCCTTCATTATGAAAGATAGCTTGCTGAAAAAAAAGCATTATCTCCGTGCGAAGGAATATTTCTAGTGTGCATGATGTTCTAAAATAAAAATTTTAGATCGATGGAGAGGCCTTTTAGAGTATATAGACAGAAGGATAGGTCAAAGCATTGCATGCTTCAAAGAAATTGTTAAGGAGTTACACTCAGTGAAGGGTAATTCCACGAAGTCCCACATGGTATGAAATTGACACCTTTTGAGACAAAATAGACATTTCGTATTCACATTTTTAATGAATGAACGTTACTGAGGAAGTTTCTGTGTAAACCATATTGAGAAAGTGAGGTTAATGCGATCGTGGCCTGGCAGGTGCTGCGAAGAAAAAACAACTATCTCGTCCTTGCAGTTACAAATAATAATGAGAAAAAATGCAACAAATGTTTATTAAGTAACGAAGTGACGAGGAATATGATTAGTCTGATGAAAGCAAATTTTAGGGGATCAAGGATAGGAAAAGGCTCTCAAGACTAAATGTTTCCATTGAAATCACATCTGATTCGAGGGGAAAAACAGTGAAGAATAATGGCGACAACAAATCTAACCTGTGGCAAAGGTAGAGCACAGACATTATTTTGTAGATCTTCAGTGCTCTCCTTCTTTAGAAGATGGGAAATAGTAGTAGGCTTAGTTCACTTTAACTCAACGTTAAATCGGTTTCTTTACTGCTGAAAGATTAGTGAAGTCCAATATGTTATTGGAAGAGTTTCTAAAAACCCTAGCCTGCACCTCGTGGCTCCCAAACTTTTCTCGTGTCCTCCCAACATTCTGCGTGGTTTATCAGACGCTTGCCCGATAGAAGGTGTGGTTTACTCATCAATTGTACTCTCATATTTACTCTTCTTGGTAATATGAATGTACTGGATAAAATTTTAAAAAGTAATTTAAAAGAGTTCTTAGAGGTATTTTGCATTACGATAAAACGCTTTCTACCCTTTTCCCCAGCCAATCAAAAGAAAGCGCTTGTCGTTGACGCCATATTGCCGCACGAGCTGGTAAACTAGTTCAAGAGAGTTGTTCGAGGCATTTGTGTTGGACGAAAAGAATTCAAACCTTTTTGCTTTGTAAACGAAGCACTTGGTGCTGACGCCATATTGCTAAGCGAGCTGATTCAGTTTTAGTCTAGAATTTCTTTGGTCATTTGTCTAATATGTCTATAAATATATATATATATATATATATATATATAGGAAGTCTGTAAGTCGATTTTCGCGTGGAACAGTGCTCAATACGTTGAAGCAGAGCAGAATAAATATTATGAGAGGAAAAAAGGACGTAACTACATTTCCCGACAAGCCTGTTTCGTGAATCGCTTCACTCTTCAGGGGTTTAATGAAAGAATATTCATGTGACTATCGTTTATATACTAGGAAAATTTGCATAATGCGCGGTAAACTTAAAAACTTTAAAGTTCAGTTGTTGCGTAGCAACGCTTTGTTTCTGTGTCGGCATGAAGATACGAGTTCGTTACGCTTATTTAGTGATGAGAGGTCGGGTCGGTAAATTATCAGGAATTTTTCTTTCAGGCAGAGGTTGCATCTTTTATTGGAGCTGTTGTAGGAAGAGTTAGATGATAAGATGCGCCATGAGATAGTTACAGCTGTATGAACAACACCAAACAGGTCATCGACAACCACAACAAGCGCATCTTACACTCGTCCCACTCACCTTACACGAAAGACAACAAAGACGGCACGGAAACCAACAAAACATGCAACTGCCGACAAAAGAACAATTGCCCGCTCAATGGTAACTGCCTTCAATCCTCAGTCGTTTATCAAGCCACCGTCACACGGAACGACAACAACACCTCTGAAACATACATCGGACTCACAGAAACCGACTTCAAAACAAGACACAGAAATCACACCGCATCATTCCGCCACGCCAAGCACAAAAACTCTACCGAACTTAGCAAACACATCTGGACACTCAAGAACGACAACATTGACTATTCTATCTCATGGCGCATCTTATCATCTAACTCTCCCTACAACAGCTCCAATAAAAGATGCAACCTCTGCCTGAAAGAAAAATTCCTGATAATTTACCGACCCGACCTCTCATCACTAAATAAGCGTAACGAACTCGTATCTTCATGCCGACACAGAAACAAAGCGTTGCTACGCAACAACTGAACTTTAAAGTTTTTAAGTTTACCGCGCATTATGCAAATTTTCATAGTATATAAACGATAGTCACATGAATATTCTTTCATTAAACCCCTGAAGAGTGAAGCGATTCACGAAACAGGCTTGTCGGGAAATGTAGTTACGTCCTTTTTTCCTCTCATAATATTTATATATATATATATATATATATAAAGATGGAGAAAGATCCTTACATCTGTATAAAAGTAGTGGACTGAGAATGAAAAAGGGTAAAAAGGTAAAAATTGACATCTAACGAAAATGGAATACATATTTTGGTACAGGATGAAACTCTGGTTTCAAAATGAAGCCAAGTGCTGGGACATAGCCGTTGCAAAAAAAATATTTTCCAGCCTCCTTAAGTTTTGTAACGCCCCCAAATCCGCCTGTTCCCTCCAAAATCCTGCCCGTTACGCACTCTACGCTAGTAACGTCTGGGTCACTCATGTTATCCCGCGGCTCAGTACCTTAAATAATTATATAGCTCGCAGGCCCCGTAGGCAAGATGAAGCGAATCCTGTGTTCTGATTGGCTACCTGAGCGGGCAAGATAGGCCCATCTTGCCCGCTCTGGACTGAACGCTTTAATCCAGCTCAAGAGACAAACGTGTGTGGAACGACTTTAAAATTTCGTAACTTCTGGACAATGTCGGCTATGAAATTGCAAAAAGCGGTAGAAGACAGTCAAAACGAATTAAAAATCAAACGAGCCTTTTAGGTACTGAGATTTCACTTTTCTGATTGAGAAATAAAATGCTATTTGTGGCCCATATTTGATTGGCTCGTAGTTAAGCTGCAGTCGCTACTCGGAGTAATCAAAGAGAATTTGATAGAACAATTTAGGAGGTAGTAAGAACTCCTATACAAGAATTCAAAATATTGCTGCATCTTTTAATTAAGCAATGACATCACTCGTTTCGCGTGTCTTACAGCTAATTTGATTCCCCCCCTCCCCCCCCCCCCCATTGAATGAATGACATAAGAGGATATAACGTTGAGTTGAGAAACTTTTGTTTATTTTCAACTTCCTAAGGCTAATAATGATTAGTATCTAAGTTTCATACAAATGACATGGACACTTGATTAGCACCCTATCAACTGAAGTTTATCCAGGTAAAGAGGGATTTTTGTTATCGCACTGTTAGAAAAAATAATAAAAAAAAAATTCTCTACATTTGCCTTTGATTTCAATTTCATACGTTAGGGGCCTGACAAGTTCACAACAGACAATTTTCTGACGCCTGGTAAATGAGGAAAAGGTGAAGAGGAAGTCTCAAGTTGTCATTAGTGTCAAGGAAGTCCGGTTTTAGCAATCGTGACTGGGTGTGTGCCTTTTAGATGAAATATTTATCGTTTGCAATCACATATAACCTGCGAGAAAAAGGAGTCCAATACAGAATAAAGTCCACAAAAAATTTCACAAGAGGTGGAACACAGACGAAAACATTGAAACTGACATGCTCCCTCTCAAGCCCTTTGGTGGGTGGGCCTCAACTAAGTACAGTTTCTTTGGCAGCAGTTAACCTTCCCTCCATTACAACGTTTCTTGGAAATTCTTTCATCCTTGTCGCTCTTCACAAGGAATCTTCCCTTCATCGACCGTCCAAACCCTTGTATCGATGTCTGGCAACAACTGATCCCTTTGTAGGTCTTGTTTACCAGCTTCTCCATGCTACTCTTTTAATATCCTTAGTTTACGAACACTGGGGTCTTTGTCGATACTTAGGCTACGCAAACTATACAACAAGCTATGCGTTATGTGCAGTGTCTATATTGACGATGACAGCCATAAGCGTGGACAGGCTTCTTGCGTTTTTATTGGGGCTGAGATACAGAAAAGTTGTAGCTTTGAAGCGCACCTATATCCTTGTAGCTATCATTTGGGTTTTTTATCTCGTCGGGGTCTCCTTAACCACCATAATTGATCATCAAATAATGTACTTGTGCACTGGCACATTAATACCACTTTGCCTGATTATTTTATTGGCCCCGTAAACAAAGATTTCTTGCACTCTCAGGTATCATCAGACTCAAGTACACGATCCTGTTCAACACCCGCTGAACCAACCAAATGCACTGAACATTGCGCCATGCAGAAAGGCGGTGTACAGTGCACTGTAGGTGCAGTTAGCATTAATTTTTTGTTATGCGCCATCCTTTTATAGTGGCAATTGTGATCGCTCTTGGTAAAACATATTCATCACACCCAGTGTCCTAAGAAGGATAACAATTGTCTTAGCCTACTTTAACTCGACGTTAAATCCGTCTCTTTAGTGCTCGAAGATTAGTGAAATAAGACAAGCAGTAAAGCAGACAATCAGACAAGTACTTTTCTGATTGGCTAAATTAAAATGAATAAACGATGCCACAGATGTCTATCTATTTGCCTCCTATCGCTCCTATCATATTTCATACCTGAGGCGCTTGACAAGTTTAAGGGAAAAGTTGCTTTCTTGACACAACATGCATTGTAGCAGTTCATGTGATAGAAATATTTAACATGAAACTCCGATAGAAAATGGATTGATATGAAAGAAAACTCTGTAACAACCGGCGAAGAGCAATTTAATTTCACGTCTTTAGGTAAACTAAGTTAACATATGCAAGTGACAAAAAATCTTCGGGGAGAATGCTGGGCATTCATGAAGTGAAGACGAGTCTTGCTGAGCTCCGCATTAAAGGAAGCCCTTTATGATTATCATTCGACCAGAGCTGTATTTGTTAGTAATGCTACATGTCAGAGAAACGCCTTCCGTCGTGGAAAAGACTGGTGCCTTTACAGAGCTTTGAACGAGAAAATGAGCAGAAAAGCGACGCGAAGAAGGTGCCAAACCTAGAGGAATCGATCATGTCGGACGTGGTGAGGTTAATCGAAGATTTTAACACCTAGTGACTTTGAAACCTGGAAAAAAACTCTTCCACTTATGGGAAAGGCTTTTGAAGAAGGCAAGATAATTCGTTTCATAAAGGGGAAGTCTCTATCATGTAGAAATTTATCGATCCAAATATTGTGTCGATAATGATTGCCTAATTTTTTTTTCAGTCTTCTGATATTGCGTAGCACAGCAAACGCATGCGCCAATGTCTACCACGCGATGATTTCATGTGTGTACAATTTGCTTGTGCAAAACTGTACCAGTGGGAATTGTGTAAATAACTCTTTTGCAGCAAATTTTTTTTCTAATTACGCCTTATTCTTAACTGTTTTCGGACATTATTATCCATATATCTCAACTTTGTTGCTTTATGACTCTAATTATTGGAAGGTTCAAGTGATTATACTTGGATAGTTATTTAATTGTAGATACCTGACGATCCTTCTCCTTAATTTTGATCGTTGTCTATGTTTTTTTATCAAAAAATTTGAGGAGTAAACTTATATCTTTAAATACGAGAGGCATCAGCAACTTTTGAAAAAGACAGACGATATTTACTTGGCTTAGAAAACAAAAGCCAGGTATTGTTTTCCACAGGAATCACACTCCACCCTAGGGAATGAAGTTTCGTGGAAAACAGAATTGAATGGAGTGCTACTTTGTTTTTGTTCTCTTGGGGCCAACAATGCGATAGGGATGGCAATTCTAATCGGGAATAATTTCGCTTGTACAGTTGAAGAATCCATTGTTGGCTTTAACGGTCGAATTATTATATTTAAAGTTCTTCTAAGTGTAGAGCCTGCTCTTCTAATTAATATTTATGTTCCAGATCGGAATAACGAATTTTTCACTTTTCAGCGCTCACTTTTGAAAACCATTGCGAAAAAAGATTTGGACGAAATTAAAAATATTATTGTTTGAGGTGACTTTAACTGTCCTTAAATCCAGTCATCGACAAAAGAGGTGGCAATATGGTTCCAAGGCAATCTGTAATTAGCATAATAGAACAGTTACAGTCAGAGCTTAATTTACATGACATTTGGAGCTAAATGAGTCCCACGATACGCACCTTTACCTGGAGTCGATCAAATCCTTTGGTTTTCTCAAGGCTGGACTATGGGCTTATCTCAAATTCTTTATCGGATAACGTTTGTAATATTGACATGATTTCAGCATAAAAACTGATCATTCTGCGATAACGATAGAATTTCAAGATGTTGATGACATCTACTGAAGTGTATCCAGCTAAAGAGGGATTTTTCGTCACACTGTAAAACTAAATCTCTTCACATTTTCCTCGTATAGCTATTAATTTCCTGAGGCACCAGACCAGTTAAAAAAAAGTGCTTTTTTGAAACTGCAATTAATATTATGACGCATTCTAAATGAGAAAAAGATGACGACGAAGTCTTTTTATGATTAGTGTCAACTGAGTGCGGTTTCAACAATCGTGGTTGGTTGTGTGCCATTTAGACGCAATATTTCTCGTTGCAATCACAGATAACCTGCGAGAAAAAGGAAACCAATACAGAATAATGTGGACTACAAATTTCACAAGAGGTGGAACTGGGACGGAAGTATTTGAACGACTAATATGCTCGTCCTCGAGCTTTTTGGTGAGTGGGTCTCGACCAAAATTGGTTTCTTTCACAGCAGTTAACATTCTCCTCTCCGTCATAGCGTTTCTTAGAAATTCTCTCATTCTTTTGCCCTTCACAAAGAATCTTCTCTTCATCGACCGTCTAATCTGTTGTATCTTTGCCTAGCAACAACTGATCTGTTGGTTGGTCTTTTTGCCCAGCCTCTCAATGCTACTTTTGTGATATCCTTGGTTCACGAACACTGGGTTATTGGTCAATACGCAAATACCGCAGCATACATATCAAGCATACCATTATGTGGGATTTCTTTGCTGACAGTAGCGGTCATTGGCCCGGAAAGACTTCTTACCCTGTTGGTGGGCTGAGATACAGACAAATTGTAACTTTTAAGTGCACGTTTATAATTGTGGCTACCTTTTGGGTTTTTCCTCTCGTCTCGGCCTGCTTATACACCATATTTGATCACTGCATACTGTATTAGAGCACCGGCATATTAATACCACTTTGCCTCATTATTTCACTGGCCTTATACCCATATATTCTTTGCACTCTCAGGCATCATCAGATTCAATACACGATCATGTTCAACAACTGCTGAGCCAACCAAGTGCACTGAACATGGCACGATACAGAAAGGCAGTGTACAGTGCACTGTGGGCGCAGTTGGCATTTATTGTTTGTTATGCGCCATAGTTCATAGTGGAATCAGTGATCGCCCTTAGTAAAACATGACATCACAATTAATTTTCCTAAGAAGAGAAACAATCGTCTTAGTTTACCTTAACTCGACGATAAATCCGTTTCTTTACTGCTAGAAGTTTAGTGAAGTGAGACAAGCAGTAAAGCAGACACTCAGACAAGCACTTTACTGTCCATGGAGTTAGACCCCTCGTGCCTACACTCGAATGAATATTTTTAAAGCTAAGTCATACAGTCACGATTATCACCAGCCGAAGAGAACGCTTGTCAGATATGTTATTGGATAGGAAGAAATAAGAAACCTAAGTTGGATGTTTGAACATAGTCTATAACACTTATGAAATTTAAAGATGTAAAATACTAGTTGTGAACAATGTGTAAATGAGCGTATAGGATAAAATGGGCCATTACGAGCTCTTATCGTCAGTTTTTTTTTTTCTGGATCTTTTTATTTTCCAAAATTGAAAATAACGACCTATCGTCTTTGCTCAACTATAAATGAATTTCTGTCTGAGAAGAGGAAGTTTCAAATAAGTTGTGAAATAGTTATTCTACCGCAGATGTCTATGTGTTTCACTGTTGAGGATGAATTATCAGTCTGGGGTTGGGAGTTAGACGAATTGTAAAATGCTGCACATTTTTTTTTTTCATTCCAAATTTTAATTCAAAGCCTTTAAAATACTTTTGCATCTGTAACCAAAAAATTACTTCACAATCGTTTGATGCATTTGGAGATGTCTCGTTTCTATTTTTTTTTTTTATTTCTTAAACCAAGTGAAGTCATTTTCTTTAACTTTTTATTTCCGGGAGTTTTTTTTTTTTTTTTTTTAACGGCTGATAGTAAATCAAGTTTGTTACAGGTAATATTGATTTAGCACACTGTCGATGAAAATTCATTTTGGTAGAGCGGGGTTATTTTCGCCCTTTAAAATACAATACAACAGATGTCTCCCTGTTTGCCTCTTATTGCTGTTTCATACATGAAGCACCTGCTAAGTCAAAGAGAAAAATCACTTTTTTGACACAACAGACAATTTAGCAGTTTATGTGATAAAACTATTTAACATAAAATTCCGAAAAAAAGTGGAATGCTCAGAATGAAAACTCTGTAATAATCGTTGCAAAATTAATTATATTTCACTTCAAGGGACAAAACAAAACATCTTCAAATATAGATAACCATAATGTCTTAAGGGAAAAACGATAATGGCGTGAAGAACATTGTCGACTCTTGAAAATGTTTAATATATTCAGGTTGACGCTGGTGTTTTTTTAAGTTGTCTAAATTTTTATTGATTCTATGGCTATCACTTTCGAGCGATTAATTATTCCCAATTTTTAGCTCCTTTTTTTCTTTCAAGTGTAGTGTTTTACAAAGCATTTTTTAATTTCATAATTAACCACGGTGTAACAAAAGTTTTTCCCTCTTAATTATCGGCCCACAGGAATGACAGTTAGTTGAATATACTACTTATTTTGTCTCTCTCAAAAGACTGACAATAGAGAGTTTCCTCGTCATATCGCCAAGCAAAAATGTAGCCGGCCGATGTCTTCCTGTTTGCTAAGGGAATTAAATTTTAGTGCTAATTTTATTAAACAGCTACAAAGAAAACGGAAAAATATAGAATAACATCGACAGCAAACTTCACTACAGGTGGAACACAGACCAAAACAGTTCTAGAGCTGCTATGCCCCCCCCCCCCCTCTTTAGATGGGTTTCAACAACTTGGATCGGCAATTCCTTTCTCAGAGGTCAACATTAAAGGTAATGTATCCCCGAGTTGTTCACAGTTTCCTCTGATTTTCCTATTGAGAGATGAACAACAGCCAGGGGATTAGAGAGGTTACCATGTTCACAGTTTTCTTCAAAACTTTAAAAGGTCGAAGAGAAGGGTCTCCTCTGATCACCCTGGTATGAAGAATATCTTTAGTGAGATTTCCATATTCTGTTTGTGAAATGAGTAAGTACATCTTGAAACTTGAAGCAAGAGAGAATTCCGTGCGCTTTATCTACCATATTTACACCTTTGATCGCTATAAAGACAAAGTTTGTATCTCAATCGTCCCCGGCCCCTGAAGAAACAACAGTTCTCGTGTGCTCCCAATATCCCACGTGGGTTATCACGTCGGTACATCTTTTAAAAGTGCTTGATTAGATTCTCTATTAGTCATAGGAATTAAAAACTTCAAATTAATGATACATATTGGGACAAATTTGGCCGGAAAAGCGATCGATTGTTTAAAGAAATTTACAGTTTACTTCATCCAAGCAATGAAAATTGTAAAATGCGTCTGATTTGCAAATGTAGGAGATGTGATTCTCAGCCGAGCGCTGATAGTTTGTTTTTCAGTTTCATCATATATTTTCAGGTTGTAAAAATACCTAGTAGTAACGAGATTTGTTTGATGCGTTGAAAATGTCCTAAAAGAAAAACCCTCTCCTTTGCAGTGTGGCGGTAATTCTGTGGTCTGAACTACGGGCACGCTTAACTCAGAAGGAGGCTCAGATAATATAGTTCCTAGCACTTAGTATCTTTGAGTTTTTTTTTTTTTATTTAATTTTATTTTATGATCTTTAAACATTTCAAATATTAAGCAAAAGCGAACTTTTTTCCGTGTTTTGATCGCACCGGTTTCAATTGATCGAAGCCACAACAGATGTCCATAGACGTCACAATCTTTCTATGTGTATTTTTCAAGGAATAATCTCCTATATTTACAAATCACAAGCATTTTATAAACTTCATTGCTTGGATAAAATAAATTATTTCTTTAAAAAATCGATGGCTTTTACGGCCAAATTTGTCTTCGTGATATTTACCATTACACTTGAATTCCCAAATTACGATTGATATACAAACTTTCCGAGTATTTCCCTAACATCTCAGATAGTTATTACGCCGGAAAATTGATAAAAAGTGCGGTCTATTCTTTTTAATATGTTCTAATTTTCAACGGGTTTATCGATGCAATAAACGATAAGATTTTAGTGATTAATTCCTTAATTTATCACGGTCGCCGACTTAAAATCAAACAATTCCTTATCAA